>NW_015170920.1:566581-571301 GCF_001447785.1 Gekko japonicus | reverse complement strand
GGGGTGGGGGGAACCGCCCGTTCGCTGGGCAGGATGGGGGCTGGAGGGGGGGAAGCCGGCGGACGGAGCCTATCGGCTCCGTTCGCCGCTGGGCTGAAAGCTTACCTTAGTGTATGTGGGGAAGAGGGCCGCTCAGTCCTGGGGCCTCCGCCGCCGGGCTGGACTGGGGGCGGGGGGTGGGGGGAACCGCCCGTTCGCTGGGCAGGATGGGGGCTGGAGGGGGGGAAGCCGGCGGACGGAGCCTATCGGCTCCGTTCGCCGCTGGGCTGAAAGCTTACCTTAGTGTATGTGGGGAAGATGGCCGCTCAGAAGACGCTGGCTCCGATGACTGGCTCCCTCCCCTCCCAGCCACCCAGCCAATGGCAGGGCAGGTTGGCTGAGGGAGCCAGTCATTGGAGGCAGCTCTTCTGAGTGGCATATTTTCCGCCCATACACTAACGGGGCGCATTTTAGAATTCTGGCACCCAAAACTCCTTTATAATAAAGGAGAGATTCCACATCTTGTTATGCCACGTATTTATGGAAGGCCTTGCTTTGGTGTTGGGGGGGAGCAACAGTGGAGGGCTTCTAGTGTCCTGGCCCCACTGCTGGACCTCCTGGGCACCCAGTATTTTTGGCCACTGTGTGACAGAGTGTAGGACTGGATGGGCCATTGGCCTGATCCAACATTGGCTTCTCTTATGTTCTCTTATGTCTCTTCATTTAGCAGCTATAGCTGTTTTTGCTGCAATCAATAATGTGGCTATTAATTCTTTAGTAGATTTTGGTATATCTAGATGTGACCAGTAGTTTAGAAATAAGAGTTCTGGTTCCATAGGTATATTAAAACCAGTCATAATATAAATCCGATTTAAAATCTGTTCCCAAAATGCCATGATAACCTTGCACCTCCACCAGCAATGCTCAAATGAACCCACTTCTCCACACATTTTCCAGCACAATGGAGCACACTTAGAAGACATATGAGACAATTTAAGAGGGGTTAAATATCCATGAGATAGAATTTTAAAGGTGTGAAGCTTTATATCAAATGAAGAGGTATTAAAGATATAAAATGACCAGATCTGAAACCACTGATCTTCGGATAATTCCAATTGACAGCTCCTTTGCCACCTTTTTTTGATACGATGTCTGTTTAACACTATCCGAAGAGATCAAAATTTTATATATTGTGGAAAGAGTACCCCGTTTTACCTGGCCAGAGGAATTCAATATTTGCTCTAGAGCGATAAAGGTTCGAATAATAAGTTGGGACAAGTTTGAATGTTCAGCTAGGTTTTCTAATTGAAGATTTCTAAACTAATGCAGTTTATTATTCAGTTTACTTTCAAGCTCAATTTTATCCTCAAGGCCCCTTTTATTAGAGATGTCTATGAGCCTTTCCAATTTGGCTTTGCTCCATAATAAATAAAAGGAGTGCTTTCCAGGCAAAAAACATCCCTGGTTTAAAAAAGAAGAGAAAACAAATATCTCTGGTAATAATTTTTTCCTATACCTATACCAGACTGACAATAGAGAACATAAGAATTCATTATATTGAATAGCACAAGGTCTCTCACGGGATGTATTCCATATCATATCTCTCAAAGATTTAGTATTAGTAAATACTAAATAATATATATAATTTATATTAATATTATTTGGTTTCATATTTGATCATTTTGGTAACATGCATTAGCTGTGTGAAAATTCATAATATTTCCGAAGATCTGGATATTGTAACCCTCCATCCCCATTTATTCTACGCGTGGTACCAAAATTAATATGTGCCTTTTTGTTGTTGTTATTGTTCAGTTGCGCAGTCGAGTCCAACTCTTTGTGACCCCAGGGACCACATCACGCCAGGCCCTCCTGTATTCCGCTGTCCTCCAGAGTTTGCTCAATTTCATGTTCGTTGCATCGATAACACTGTCTAACCCTCTCATCCTTTGCCTTCCCCTTCTTCTTTAACCTTCAATATTTCCCAGCATCAAGATCTTCTCCAGTGAGTGCTCTCTTCTCATTTGGTGGCCAAAATATTAATGCCTTTTTACCTGCTCATAAAATTTATCCAAAGATCTTTGCCATTTTTAATAGTTGTGGCAGGAATCTGAATTAGTAAGTAGATTTCAATGAATGCACAGGAACACATGAAGCTGCCTAATAGTCAGACCATTGATCTATCTAGGTCAGTATTGCTTAATCTATCTGACTAGCAATGACTCTCTGGAAGTCTTAGGCAGAAGTTTTTCATATCATCCATACCTGATTCTTTTAATCGGAGATGCCGGAACTTGAACCTGGAACTTTCACCAGGCAAAGCAGATGCTCTAACACTGAGCTATGGCAACACCCTTATAGGACTTGATTCAAATAATCAGTCAAAGAATTCCACTGCTGGACTCTGGAAATTTGGCCCTACCCAGTATTTAGCCTGAGGGGAGAAAGAGGGGAAGGAAAAGGAAAACCCCACATATATCAATCAGTCCAATTTGATCTGATGGCTTTTGTATGCAAAATTTTAAAAGGTATCACTCTGCTTTTTATGTGTTCTAACTTTGGCAGAAAATTTCAGAGGTAGTAGATCTGGATCCAGCTGTTGTAAAATCATTTGGACAACAGGAGAAGCAGAAAAAATCAATAGAACTATTCAGCCAACATGAAAGCATTTTTAAAGAAGCAAAGTCGGGCTACAGAAGCATTCCAAGAGCTTTTTACATGATTATAAATAATAAAGTTGACTTTGTGAAGAACTGAATAAACCGATGAGCAAATAAAATATGTCATGCCTCTCCCAGAAAGCCAAAAACAATTCTGAACTTCTTCCAGAAGCAGTGGATAACTTTTTTAAAATATCGCTTTGCTTTTGTTGGCATGGGATAAAGTGGTGCAGAGGTAGAATTTTAACATCTGTAAGGTTTTACCTTGTAATTTGTTATATATATTACCCACTCTGGAATGATGAGTTGAGTCAGGCAGGCCGCCTACTGAAGAAGTATAGTTTGGATCCTATGAACTGCGAGCGGAAGGAGTATGTGGAAGCAGAACTTTCCTGCCTTCTCCTTCTCCCAGTCGCCTCCTGTGATCTTACCAAAAAAAAAGAAACCCAGTGGAGGTCACAGGAAACTCACTGACAAAACCCATGTAGCACAGAGGGGCTGCAGGACAAAAGGGGAGTCAGGCATCCACTTTCCTCTCACCAGGGGTCTTGTTGTAGAAAAAGAGCTGCCGGAGCTCATTAGCATAACTCATTAGCATAACTTATTTGCATATGCCACGCCCCCTGACATCACCGGAAGTGACAGAAGGCCACACACCCTGACATCACCGGAAGTGTGTCAGAAGGCCCGGCTACTTACCCTCCTGCTTCATCCTCATTCCCAAACGGAATGAGGATCGAAGCAGAGGGCGGGGTAAAGAAGGGGGCGGGGCTTCACCACGTGACCGCCCCGCCCCCTAGAGGTTCTCTTCCGGAGCTCCGTACCTGAGAGCTCCCCCCCGACTAGAGCCCTGCCTCTCACCAAGTGAACAGTTTGCTTCAACAGTCTTCCCCTGCTATCAGAAGAGGCAAGTGGGGAGAGGGTCACCCAATTCTCTGTACCTCCTTTGCAAGTGAGGTTTACCCAGTCCATTGTATCTGTTTTTGAAGGGTCTCAGGGAGCTGCAGGAAACTCAGGAACAACCTGCCTTCACAAGCACCTTGCATTTGCTGTTTATAGGATCCAACCCAACAATCCTTATTAAGTCGAATCAGTCCTGTCCTGTGATAAACCACTCTGCACAATTCTGTGAACTAGTTATTAGTTCAAAGCTGGTGTTCTTCTAGTGATGCTTTTGTCAGGCTGTACGTCTTCAGGCTGCCTACGGGGGGGGGGGGGGGGAGACTGCATGTTCACATGCTCCTTCCTATGATTCATATGCTCCCTCATATTAAAAACAACCCCCTGCCCGTAGAAAGTGGTATGTAAGAAGACTCTAGTGATGCTGTGTGCATGAACATCTTGGAGTGCTACACGTAAGTCTGTGTCTCTCTGAAGTCAACCACCTCTGCTCCCTCTGATCATTAAATCCTTGACAATTACTCCGGTATGGACTTGCTGTCCACAACAGAATTCCAATTGACTTCCATGAGAGAGCGATCCATGGCACTGAATACATCATGCCAAAGTGTATGCTACTTTGACCGAGAATGTAGTGCAGTAAGTACTCGTGGTATATAAACAGAATGCAGGGGGGGGGGGGAAGACCCTGTTAACATCTGCCTGATTTTCTTCAGAATAACAGGTTTCGGTTGCACACAGTAAAACAGAATGGCTCCCAGCTGAGAATGCCTGCTGTGTGTTGGCGTATAAACACACAGGCCATCCACGTTTCTCTGGTTATTGCTGTCTTTATTATAAATGCTTGATTTTCGTGCCTGTTCTATTTGCCTCTGCCACAGTGCCTCTGGTATTTACTCTATAGATTCCACACGCACCCCCTTCAGCTCTCCAGCAAATGGAATGGGCAATCTTTCAAGGATCCTGTTGTGAATATCCTTGCCATCTCATCAATGTTGGCCAAATAATGCTTTTAAAATTTATTTTTTATATCAAGGAAAACTTGATATAAGCTGTTTTAAGGTGGCATATGCTGGAGAGATGACATAGCAATTTCCTAAATGAACATATCCATATGGCTGTACACAGGGGTCATTTCGTAGAAAAAGAGGTGCAGGAGCTCATTAGCATAACTCATTAGC
>NW_015170920.1:537960-566456 GCF_001447785.1 Gekko japonicus | reverse complement strand
TGCAGATCTGTCCTCACAGAGGAGGGAGAGCTTGTACCTGAATAAAACTTGGTCTTAAAGGTGCCACTGGACTGTTTTGGACCGGGGGGGTGGGGGGGGCTCTGCAACTTACCTGACTGCTTCTTGCTCTGACTGAGGGCTGCTGGGAGCAGGGGGTGGGGCTTGTTCCATGTGCTCACCCCCTTGGCTCTTTACTGCCGGAGCTCCGCTCCTGTGCGCTCCTGCAGGAAATGACCCCTGGCTGTACAGAATGAGAAATTTTTGTGCAGCAATAAACCAAATTCAGGTTGTTTCTACAAAACTATTTGACTGAGCTTGTCTTAATTCCCTTTTATAACAAATCCACTTGGTCAAAATGGCCATAGCCCAGATCCTTTATCTATTTATTTATTTATTTGAAACATTTTTATGCTGCCTTTCCACCTAATCATGGCCCACAAGGTGGTGAACATAAAAACATTTAAACAATTAAACAGTAAAAAAAATACTGTTAAAATTATAAAATAAAGACAAAAACACACAATAGAAGGAGGGGCCAATAACTGTTATTGGGGGTATTGCCAGATGAAGCAAAAAAAAATCTTCACCTGCTGGTGAAAGATACCAATAGAGAGAGACAGACAGGGTTGCCAACCTCTAGGTGGTGACTGGAGACATGTTCATAACTTGGGGTACTCCTGGGCCTTCTGTTGGATAAATAGGTGGCAGTGGTAGCCAGGGGTTTCTTTCACCAGCTTTGACTGGTGAGCCAGCTGTGGTCCTTCCTGGCCAGAAAAGATCTTGCCACTGTGGTGCATGCCTGGAAATATCTAGATTACTGCAATGCACTCTGTGTAGGGCTGCCCCTTGAAGACTGGTTGGAAGCTGCAGTTGGTATAGAATGTTGCGTCCAGAGAGTTGACTAGAATGGGTCATCAGGACCATATCACTCCAGTCTTGTTCCACCTACAACTGCCTTCCAGTTAGTTCCAGACTCAATTCAAGGTGCATGGAAGTGACAATGGGTAGATGTAGGAACCACCAGAAACTCTATGGTAAAGCCATAGATTTCTACAGCTACATTGGCAACATCACATGCCTGACCCACAATTAGGGTTGCCAGGTCCCCACCTCCTGCCAGTGGGGGGTGGGAGAAGCTTTCCAGGAGTGGGGGCGGGGTGACGTCCCTGATGTGCTTATGTCACACGGAAGTGATGTCATCATGCCGGGGATGCGGTGTGGTGACACTCTGGTTTTTTTGCAAACTCTATGGTAAAATTGGGCTCAAACCATAGAGTTTTGCCCCAAAACTAGAGGTCACCATGCAATGTCCCCAGCATGATGACATCACTTCCATGTGACATCATCATGTCGGGGGACACTGTGTGGGGTTGTGGCTGCTAGGGGTGGGGCTTCCCCCAGCTAGCTGGCTGGTGGCAGGCTGGAGCCCATGAAATTGCAGGGTCCCTTGCTCCCACCTGGGGACTGGCAGCCCTACCCCTAGTCCTTCCACTGGTTGTCAGATTCAGCCCAGCAACCCTAGTAAGCACTAAGCCTTTGTTTTTAAATGCTTTAATAAACCTCCAGGTTAGACTACTGTAACTTGCTCTATGCTGGGCTGCCCTTGAGACTCTCCCAGAAATTACAACTGGTCCAGAACACAGCAGCGTGGGTCCTTCCTGGGACCCCATTAACAGCGCACATTCAACCGCTGCTTTGCCAGCTTCACTGGCTCCAGATTGAGGTTTTCAAGGCAAGAGACGTTCAGAGATGGTTTGCCAGTGCCTGCCTCTGCATCATGACTCCGGTATTCCTTGGAGATCTCCCATCCAAATACTAGTTAGGGCTAGGGCTGCCAAGTGGGGGTGGGGGGCGGGTAAACCCCCGCTTTGGAGGCCCAATTTCCGCCACTGTGGAATAGGGCCCCGGGGGGAACTCCGCCCCCCGAAGCGCAGTGTGGCTGCGTCACCAGAGGTGATGCAACCACGTCAATCATGTTGGGGGCGTGGCCCCGATCGTCGAAGGTTTTCCCTCCGACGATCGGGGCCCCGCCCTCAATGTGATTGACGTCGTGTGTCACTTACGGTGACGTGCTGGCGGCACGTGCACGCTTCACCCGCGCGCGCACACATCAAAGACCGGCTCCCGGAGCCCAGCGAGGCTTCCCTGCTGGTAAGAACATTTGACTTGGCAACCCTAGTTAGGGCTGACCTTGCTTAGCTTCCGAGATCTGAGAAGATCGGGCTAGCCTGTCCCATCAGGGTCCGGGCTGGATACATATGTACACTGCCAGTCCTCCATCCCACTTGATTATAAAAGCCTCATGAGGCTGTTAGGATCAAGGAGAATGGCTTGGCACTGGGCCGCAGATCGGGGGATTAAATGAGGGCCCCTTGTCCAAGATGCCCTCCCACCGTTGCAGCTAGGCTTGCAAAACCTAAGCATACTTTCTTCTCATGGCCCAGTTGTCTTCGAGGTATTTATCATATACCAGGTTACTGTCTCCAGGATCTGTCCGTAAACTACAAAAACAGATCAATGCTATAACCATATTTTTAAAAAAATCCTTCTCTCATCTTGGATAATTTCTTTCAGATAGTAGCATTTTAATTTGTACCCAAAGAAATCCTGCGTAGCATTTCATAATCCTGTTACTTTTTGCAATGGCTGCTCACTGATAATCTATGCTGCTCACAACACTCCATGATCAATGAGGGAAAAGGTCTAAGACTAAAGTACCAAAATTACCCTCTAAATGTTAACATTATTTAAAAGCTACCATAGTAATTCACAGCAGGGTGGCATATCCGCATACCTATTGATGCGCAGTCAAAGGGGTTTATACGCTGTCAGCCTAACCCAGCAAGAAAGATCCATTTGCAGAAAAAAGCAGGTTTCTTATGCACAGCTGTTGAACATGTGGCTGTGTTCTGCATTGTATTGCTTATCCAGACCCCTTTTATCTTGCTGGACACACCTTTGAGTGCGCCTCCCCATCTGTGATTGGTTCCTAAAAGGCTAGTGTAGCTCTCATTAAGGTGATAAATCTGAGTTTGGGCTGTGCTACTTGACATGACAGATTGGGACTCCCATGGCAGGATGCTCCTCTATACAAAAAAAAAGGCCCTTCACAAATGCCCTTCACTGAGTTCTAGCCTTTTCCTTTCTTTATGTACACAGTTTAATTGTTGCAGTCAGTCATGTAAGCCCCAACCCAAAGTGGTTAAACATAGATATATCTGTAAAAGGTAGGGTTGACAGCCTCCTAGTGGGCCCTGGAGATCTCCAGCTTTTATGACTGATCTCCAGCTGACAGAGATCAGCCCCCCTGGAGAAAATGGCTGCTTTGACAGGTGGACTCTATGGCATTGTACCATGCTGAGGCCCCTCCCCTCCCCAAACCCCACCCTCTCCTGGATCCGCCCCCAAAGTCTCCAGGTATTTTCCAATCCAGACCTGGCAGCCCTAGTAAAAGGTTGGATCCAGGTTCACCATCCTGTGTCCTGTGTAGCATGAGTATACATGTAGGTCACCCAAGGGGTCAAATATGCCCTCCTAGACAGTTTCAAGTTAGGACAATGGTGCAGGGGGGAAGACTGCAGTCTCTTCTCCATGTGCACTGTGGTCACTTTCTGAGTTGGACACCACACTCGTGGGAAATTTAGTCTTTACTGTTACACAGGACACAGGGTTGGGAGTCCTAGGGTTGCCAGTTCTGGGTTGGGAAATATCTGGAGATTTGGGTGGTGGAGCCTGGGGAGGCTGGGGTTGGGGAAGGACCTCAGCAGGATATGATGCCATAAAATCTATCCTCCCAAGCAGCCATTTTCTCCAGGGGAACTGCTTTTGGTCATCTGGAGATCAACTGTAATAGCGGTCACTTAGAGGAGGGTAGGGAGCTGTTCCTGTTGGCAGCAGAGGATAGGACTCACAATAATGGGTTTAAATTAAGGGTGGGAAGGTACCGGCTGGATATTACAATGACAAAAGTGCAGCACACAGTAATAGGTAGCAAAGAATAACAAAACCTCAAAAAAACCCACTGTGAGCTAAATTTCCCGCAGGAATATTCACAAAGGAGACTTCATTAAAAGTGAAATCCATCTATTGTCTGAAGTAAATCTGTCCATATAATCCATCATAGGAAAATGCAGAAGCCAAAGAATTAATATACAAGATAAACATACAAAAAGTCCAAATATACAAAAAGTCCAACACTTTCCCCAGGTAATTGAGGTTTTGTTATTCTTTGCTACCAGCTGGATATTAGGAAAAACTTTTTTACAGTAAGAGTTGTACAACAGTGGAATCAGCTGCCTAGGGAGGTGGTGAGCTCCCCCTCCCTGGCAGTCTTTAAACAGCAGGTGGATAAACACTTGCCAGGGATGCTCTGAGCTGATCCTGCATTGAGCAGGGGGTTGGACTAGATGGCCTGTATGGCCAGTGTTCCCTCTAAGCTGAGTTAGTGTGAGCTAGCTCACAGTTTTTTAGCCTCTGGCTCACCCATTTTTGTCCTAGCTCAGGGAGGATGGCTCCAGAGCAAACTAATTTATGCAGTAATCAAATCGCTCGCTCACAACTTAAATGCCAGCAGCTCACAAAGTAGAATTTTTGCTCACAAGACTGTGCAGCTTAGAGGGAACATTGTGTATGGCCTCTTCCAGCTCTGTGATTCAGGAGCCTCCAGGAGGTTGGCAACTCTATGTGAAGTTCCACGCAGCAACAGCAGGACTGGGAACTCTTTTTTTTCTTTCTAAAACTGATTTCTTAGCATCGGTCATACTGGTATCTTCGGAGTCACACTCAACGAAGTGGAGACTGCGGATCTTTATTAGGCTTTTAAAGGCAAACCATAGCAGCAGACAGCCCTGATTTGGATCATACGGCCCTGATTTGGACCAGGGTCACATGGAACAGGGAGGTGAGGTTTAACTCCTTGACCTTGCACAGATTTGCTATTTGACCCTGGGTCCCCCAACACTGTTGAAAAAAGGCATCTTTGCCCATCTCTGTTTTTTTTAAGAGGAACAGGGGGGTGTTGTGTTTCAAACTGCAAAGCTATGCTGGGGAGTAAAAGTGTTCACTACCCTCTCCCAAACTCACAGCGCCCCAGTCTGAATTGGGATTCTGTACATACACATAAGAGTGTCTCTGTGTTTGATTCTATAGGATGGACTGGTAATGCATTTAAACAAAAGCCTCACATACAGCCATCAGCACTTATTTACGCACCAATATCCCCTTAGAAAGCTTATTGTAGATGGTCTGCAAGTTAAATGTGTTTTCAAAAGGTACGCTGGAAAAAAAGTAAAAGGATGAAAGGATAAAATATTCTTGGCATATTTTTTCCCGGGCATAACGTTGCATTAAAAATAAGTTGAAACCCTAGTAAAGGGCTAATATTGAACCTCGTAAGCAAAAGCAGTGGATTCAGTCAATGTAAATAGGGCGCGTGCGACACGTTTCAAATGAATATGAGTTGATGAATTCTTTGCTGCTGACCTACTCGAAAGAGCCTCAGTCGCAAATGAATGGACCGTTTCTCCAAGAGAGGTAGGCACTAGTTGCAGCCTGGGGAAACAGGAAAGCACATAAAAGCAAATCTAGATTTGCCTTGCAATGACAGCTGCATATTAATCTAAAGAATTTCTCAAAAATCAAAAAGCCATTTTTTTCAGCAAAATACACCCCTAGAGCCTCCATCATAAAGCAGGGGAATAAACTTGAAACGGGATTGATTTCATCTTAAAGGGAATCTCGCTTTGAAATGCTACCAACTGCAGTTGTCTTATTTGGTTTTCAATACTATAACAAAATTGTGCCATATTGTGTCAAATAAGGGGATAATATAACAGCTTTAAACAAATTTTTGTAATTATGGGATCAGTCAAAAAATGAATTAAATTTGTATGCATTAGGTAAGTTACGTCGCTGCATATTGAATAGATCCCAACATCAACTTTTGTTTCTTCTCCTGCTTTTGAAGCCCCGTCATTCTCAATGTGGGCTTTTAAACACAGAAGGGCAACTATAAAAGTGGGGGGAGGGAGGAGAGATACATGCAAATTTACACAGCAATGACACTCAATGCGATCTTTTACCAAAAGATCACAACAAAACCCTTTTTTGTTATTACAAAGAAAAGGAATTATCGAACATGATTGGTACAGGGGGGGGGAAAATCCAAACAGTTCTCATTCTTGTATATTCTATCATGCAGTAAGCTGGTAGTATCCTTAGGTGTAGTTGCCAGCATAATGGTATGTGGGCTTTGAATTTCCTCTTCTCTGCTGTATTCTAAGTAGCACCTTGATTGGGGTTAGACCACCCTGTCCAAAACACTCAATTAAGATCTGACACATCCTCTTTTCTCTGCATGTCTGGAACAGAATTTTCACATCTGATGGATACGCTGTCTCTGTTTCATGAGAGTATGGGAGTATGGGTTAGACCCAGCCAGATCAGTCCCACCCAATTCCCCTCTATTACAGCCCCATTCCCACATGGCTTTTATAAATGCAAGTCTCAGGACCCCCAGCAGCTCTATTTTGGGGGACTGAAGAAACCCTTCTGTCCCTTTTTACCAGCTCAAAAGTTGGTTGGATCCAGCCTAAGGATGCCACACACACCCCCAGTGGGGCTGGGAGATTCCCTCTCCCCGATCGAAGCAATACCAGGAGAAAAATAACATAAATGGCTGTCCGGCCTATGCCGTGACATAACTTCTAGATTTTACTGCAAGTGACTTCACACTTCTCTAGGAACTGCCAGAGGCTGTATGATTATTCCTAGAGAAGGCTGGCATCACTTCTGGAGGAATGTTTCTGGTGGTTTTACCATAGAACTTCTGGCAATCACTAGAGAGGCATGACATCAAGTTCCAGGTTTCCCCTGGATGTGACATCAAGCCTGCTGGTTGCCTGGCAATCCTAATCCAAGCCTGTATACATCTGGGACACTTGAAAGTTTAAAATTAGTTGAGACAGAGGTGTGGAAGATAGACATGTGAGAGGCAGTGTAATATAGCTGTTTGAGGGTCACATTAAAACACAAATCTTCACCATTCCTTGGTGACCTGAGCTAGTCACTTTTTCTTGGCCTTACCTTCATTTATGAGTTGTTGTAAGCCACTAAGAGCCACCTCTGCTCCATATGATTATCTAATCCCCTCTTGAAAGTGTCTATGCTTATAGCTGCCTCCACTTCCTGTGGCAGTGAATTCCACATGTGAATTGCTCTTTGGGTTAAGAAGTACTTCCTTTTATCTGTTCTAAACCTACTGCTCATTAATTTCATTGAGAGCCCACAAATCCTTGTATCGTGAGAAAAGGAGAAAAGTACTTCTTTCTCTACTTTCTCTATCCCATGCATAATTTTGTAAACCTCTATCATGTCATCCCTCAGTAGGGTTGCCAAACTCCCTGGTTTGCCAGGGGTCCCCTGTTTTTGGGGAGGTTCTACCCACCGCTGGCCAGATGGCCAGCGGGGGAAGCCCCACCCCCAACACCCACCCAACTCTCTCCCTTTAAGTGTGTGCAACCTGTGTTTCATCCCAAGCGCGAACTCCGCAAGCTTGCAGGGAAATGCCGGCTTCGTTCTTAAAAGGGAAACGCAGCTGCTCTTAAAGGGGAAACGCCGGCTGCCGGCTACTTTAAGTGCAGGGAACTGCCGTTTCTGGAGATCCGGTGCACGGGCGGGGAACTGTAAGCCACAACGGCCATTGTGTGGCACCCATTTTGTGGCAGACATTTCGTGGCTTGACCCACCGCACTGTGTCAATTCCAAACGTGCCCGCAGGCTTTAGTAGGTTTTCGATCTACATCATGAGCGATGATGGAAGAATGCACCCCCTGAAACACCATCAAGCCCAGCTGATTGCCTCTTTAATGACTTCAAGTCAGTTCAGTTCTCACTTAGAACTAGATGTCTTGGGGGGGCTTCCGGTCTGGACTCTGTGAATGGCGGTCGCAACTTCAGGAAGCTCCCAGAGGCGATTCGCCCACGCGCGGCTAAGGGGGGGAATCCGCACAAGCGGAGACCCTAAGGAGCCTCAGACAGAGGTTCCGATCCGGGGCGCACAGGGGATGTGCCTCTTTCCCGGCCAGAAGGTCAGAAATTGAGGCTCGCCCCATGCCCCAATGGCTCTTGCCGCGGCAGTGCCCCGTACGGGGACTAGCAGAGCCGCCAGACGTCACTGAGTGATGAAGCGAGGAAGTGAAAGCATAAATAAAGAGACAAGCAGCTAACTGTGAGTTGGAGATCGAATTACAAGCTACCAATGAAAGCACATTCCATCCCCCGGGAAAGCCAGAGGGAGGAGGGAGGATTCCCCCCCCCCACTCGAGAAAGAGACTTTTTTGAAAGCAGAAAGGGGGGGCGAAGGGAAGTTTGGGAAAAGTAAATTACCTTTGGGGAGAGGGCTGAAAACGGAGTAGGGAATGATCCTTCTGCTGCGCAACACAAACTTTTAAAAAGTAAACAAAAACTGAAAATGGTGGGTCCGAAAAAGCTCTTGGAGAGGCAGACAAAGAAGATGGGAGGAACTTCCAGTCTTAGCCCTGCCCCTGCAGGGGCTGCTGTCAATCAGCAAGAAGGGGAGATGCTCCGCCCTCTGCTAGATGAACTGCAGAAAATTAACCAAAAACTGGACAGCATGGAAAGTGCCTATAGTATTCAACAGAAGCAGATGACAGAGACAGGCAAGAAGGTGGATGAAATTGCAAAGAAGTGTCTGGTATCAATGAAAGAAATACAGAAAGTCAAGAAGAAGGTCAGTAAAGTAGAAAAACACCAAGAGAAGCAGGATAATAAACTATTATTGCTTCAAATGGAAAAATCAAACCTGACTCTTCGATTTCAAGGGTTGAAAGAATCTGAAAAGGAAGACCTCAGAGACATCCTGGCGAATGTGTTGGCACCACTGACTGGCAGCGAAGCGGGAAAAATAAAAGATGAGATGGATTTGGCCTATAGAGCCTACTCCAACTTTACAAAGAAGAATAACCTGCCAGCAGCGTCATCAACACCTTTAAAAATTGGAGACCAGACGATCAGAATTTTGAAAGATGTTCCATTTGAAATTAGAATGAAGAGAAAGGAATATAAAGGGTTGACCATGTTCTTGCAAAGCCACCAAATTAATTATAAATGGTTGATACCCGAAGGACTTGTCTTTAAGTTTAAAGACAGAAGAGAAAAGATAGACTCCATCTTCAAGGCTCAAGACTTTTTGAAGAGGCACGCCAGCTCAGAGGACGAGGCAGAACTCGCTAAGTGGATGGCAGGAACTAGCGAAGAAGACAGCAGCTCGGAGGGAGAGGTGAAAGATGAGGAAGACAAAGGAGTGGCTAGAGGGCCAAAATACAATTTAAGAGGCAAAAAAGGGAAGCACCCCAACGATTGAGAACTAGTTCGGAGAGCGCATTAAAAGACAATACTAACCCCAAAGGGACACTATTAACACACTAACCAACCGGTTTTGAAAGATATAGAAGAAAAAAGGGATTGTCCAGCTGCAGAAGAATATTTTGACTTTGACTTTACTAATAAAAGATTAAAATACTAATTTTTAGCATCACTCAACACTTTTCTTTACCCCTCTATGTACCCTTCCTAATTTTCTGGAATGTAAAAGCAATAAAATTCTCTCCTTTTTAGGAGAGGGAAATAAAATATATATATATATAGTTATTCCACTTCACTGCTTACTCCCAACTCCAAATCGTTAATGAACAAGTTAAAAAGAACCAGACCTAATACCGAGCCCTGTGGAATCCCACTACTTTATGTATTTATGTATTTAAATACTTTATTTATTTATTTATTTCAATTTATATCCCGCCCTCCCCGCAGGCTCAGGGTGGCTAACAGAGGAATAACGCCAGATTATAACAATAAAACAGTATAAAATACTAAAAATACAAGATAAACACTCCTCCCTCCCCCCACTTTTATAGTTGCCCTTCTGTGTTTAAAAGCCCACATTGAGAATGAGGGGGCTTCAAAAGCAGGAGAAGAAACTTACCACCTTCCACTGTGAAAACTGCCCATTTATACTCACTCTCTGTTTCCTGTTAATTAACCAGTTTTTAATCCACAAGAGGACTTGTTCTCTTATCCCATGACTACTGAATTTACTTAGGAGCCTTTGATGAGGAACTTTATCAAAAGCTTTCTGGAAGTCTAGGTAAACAACATCTATTGAGTCACCCTTGTCCACATGCTTTTCACCCCATCAAAGAACTCGTAACAGGTTAGTGAGACAAGATGGTCCCTTACAGAATCCATGCTGATCCTTCCTCAGTAGTTTTTGTTCATCAATGTGTCTACTAATTCTATCTTTAATAACAGATGCCACCAACTTTAGACTGACCAGCCTGTGATTTCCTTATTTTCTCAGCTCTTTTCACAACATCATCATGTCTGAAGTGGTTCTGAGATGCTGAGATTAACCAGGATTAAAGCATTAGTTTCTAAAAGTTTCTAAAAAGTTTAATTTCAAAACTTCATCTTCATCTTCAGACTACATCAAAACTACAAATGTCCATAACACAAAGAAATGAAGAGAAATGAAGAGAATCTGTGCTGCAAAACTGTGACAACTATGTAGTCATAGTGTGAGTAATACTCTGCTCAGATTGCTCAAAGCAATTGGGTTGAAAAAGACAGGAGCAGATAACAGCCATATTTTCTCAGTAGCAAAGTAAATGGCACAGTATACCCTAGTATTTCTTGCTACTACTTTTCCTTAGAGAAAGCCCAAGACTTTGTGAGCCAAATGTATTTTGTCCTGGTGAGGCTGGCATTCTTGTGTCCTTTCAACTCGGAAGTTCTTTGGTAGAATTCAGTAACCTCTTATTTTTCTTGTGTCCTTTCAACTTGGAAATTCTTTGGTAGAATTCAGTAACCTCTTATTTTTCTTGTGTCCTTTCAACTTGGAAATTCTTTGGTAGAATTCAGTAACCTCTTATTTTCTGTCACCTTATTTATCAACAAAGTTACCATTGGGCACAGTATAAACAGAGCTTTAATAAGATCCATGAGGGATTCTCTTTATTTTCCATTTACTGCTGAAAAAGGGAAGATTAAAAAAAAAAGTTGGTTTCCACAGGACCAGAGTCAGACCAGGCCTAAGTTTACCTGAGAATTCCAGGTGTGGCTCAAGAGGCAATAAAGACTTCCATTGGCACTGAACTAGGGAATAATTAATCCCCACCTCCTTTCTCAAATTTCTTCCAACAACCTTTCAAACAATATCAGAGGTATATTTCAGCACACCATCAACTAGCTCCTTATTTTTCATTGGATTTACACACACAAACAAAAAAGACGACTTTTTTAAAGGCAAAAAAATGGTATTTCAAATTTTATGTTACAAACAACACACACACACACACACAAACACTACCCTGATGGTTAGTTTAAAAGGTTGATTCAGATACGTTAAGAGTAACCTAACGTGCATGAAACAGTCTGGGGTATGTACCAAAACTTAAGATGAAATGGCACCTTCAGAATGGTTTTAAACCTAAACAGAGGCGGCATTTTGTGTGCTAAAGGAACACTCGTGTATATTTTTTGCTTGCCAAGTTCTAAGGCCTCTAGATGGATAACAAGAGACAGCATTCAATAAAAGGTGTGTTAATGTAAGGTAGCTCTGCCAGTGATGGGCTGCATCCAATAAGTTTAAAAATTAACACAAATTCACAACAGAAATATGATCTGTTTAACTACCAGCACAAACCTCTGTCAAAATATACTAACCCTGATAAGGGCTGTTGCGATGCTTCTGAAAGATGGACAGGCTCTGCCTTTAACATGTAGGTGAGAGGAGTATCTTCTCTTAGGTTTGAAGCCAGCCAAGCAGGGGGCAGTGAAGCTGGGCTGGCCACCCACAGAAGCCATGATGGCTATTCCATTATACCATCAAGCCAAGAGGGGATTTGCTGTGTTTCCCAGCAAAAGAGGGCAGCTGAAGCCCTAGAGGGGAGCAGAAGAGGCCAAGCAGAAGGTCCATCAGTGGTTATTAGCCACAAGGTATAGATAGGGACTCTGGGGCAAGTGATACTCTGTCATCTTGGTGCTTGGGGGGGGGGTCAACAGTGGGAGGGCTTCTAATGTCCTGGCCCCACTGGTGGACCTCCTGATGGCACTGGTATTTCTGACCACTGTGTGATACAGAGTGTTGGACTGGATGGGCTTTTGGCCTGATCCAACATTGGCGTCTCTTATGTTCTTATGTTCTAAGCTGATCCAAGAGGGAGCTGGGAGGAGCCAGTTGTGGGGAGGGGAATGCTGCAGGGAGCCCTTTGACTTGGTGGGGAGCTGAGGAGAGAGGAGGACCCTTGCTAAGAGCAGGCGAGGAGGCAGTGCCTAGGGTTGCCAGCTCTGAGTTGGGAAATACCTGGATATTTTGGGGGTAGTGCCAAGGGAGGGAGGTGTTTTGGGGGAGAAGGGACATCAGCAGGGTTTAATGCCATTGAGTCCACCCTCCAAAGCAGCCATTTTTTCCAGGGGAACTGATCTTGGTCCTCTGGGGTTTAATTGTAATAGTGGGAGATCTCCAGGTGCCACCTGGAGGTTGGCAACCCTAGCAGCACCTCTTTAGGAAAGGGGGACCCTAGACCCATCCTGTGAATATATAGTTTACTGTGCAATACAGAACAGATGGCACTTTATGATATATTCTAGTGTAAGTTAACTAAACTGAAGCTCAAATACTTTGGCCACCAAATGAGAAGGGAGCACTCACTGGAGAAGACCCTGATGCTGGGAAAGATTGAAGGTCAAAGAAGACGGGGACGGCAAAGGATGATATGGATAGACAGTGTCATCATCGATGCAATGAACATGAAGTTGAGCAAACTTCAGAGGATGGCGGAAGACCAGAAGGCCTGGCGGGAGCTGGTCCATGGGGTCGCGAAGAGTCGGATTCGACTGTGCGACTGAACAACAACAAAGTTAACTAAGTGCTTACACAATACGTTTAATATCGCACACAAATAGAACCAAATCTTACCCTCTTTTGTAGCTTGTTGATTGATCTACCTCTCTTGGAGAAACAGTCCATTCATTTGCGACTGAGGCTCTTTCAAGAAGGCCAGCAGTAAAAGATTTCTGCCTGGGTCACCCCGATCCTAGTCTGACATTCTAACCACTACACCACACTGGCTTTGGCTTCTCTGTGTGCCCTAAGTCTCCCTTCAGTCTTCTGAGGCACCCAGTGCTGGATACACAGCACTCCCTGTGGAGGGGAAGAGTAATTGCAGGGGAGGTGGAAAGTCATTGGAGGGGGGGTGGAAAGCCATCAAGTCTCAGCCAATGTATGACGACCCAGTAGGGTTTTCAAGGCAAGAGACATTGCCTGCCTCCATTGCCTGGATTGCCATTGCCTGCCTCCATGTCACAACCCTGGTATTTCTCCCGTCCAAATACTAGCTGGGGCTGACCCTGCTTAGCTTCTGAGATCTGAAAAGATCAGGTTAGCCTGGGCTGTCCAGGTCAGGGAGGCAGAAACAAATATACTACCAAGCATCTGCCCTCTGAGAGGGTTTCACACTAATAAACCTAGTGGATAGCTGTAGCTTGTAATAGCCACCTCGTTAGGAGAAAACCCTTACATGTCCAAAAGCAATGGGTACCATTGACTCCTTATTCTGCTTGCCTGTGTTTCTTTTTGATCTCCAATGATCATTTAAGCTTCAAGAACCCACTAGTCTTATATGTCTTCAGTGTCTGAGCCCGGTCTTTGCAAGGTTAACTTCCTCTGTATTTGCCCCAGATGTATTTCCTGAATGTACTTCAGATGCTTTGAGATGAAGGATGTCCTTTCTTTCCACCCTGAGCCTCTGCTGTAGTCATTCCACTTTCCTTTACTATCACTGTCCAAATTCTTTTTGAGAGGCTTCAGCACTGTGATTTCCTCCTGCAGGTGACTTTGTGTTTAAGCAGCACTGCTGTCTTCAATGCATCGAACAGTTTGAATTTTCCCCTCACTTGGTTGCTCAGATTTCTACACTTGTTGTCTAGCCTTGCCTTTTTTTTATTGCCTAAAGAGATAAAGGAACTGAGCGTGCAAGCTTTAAGACACAGTTTGCCAGACTTCACCAAACACAGAGGTGAACACCTCCCTGTGGCTGTAATAATAGCCTTGTATTGAGATGGAAAGAAAGGGATAATGGGTTTTGCATAGAGTAAAATTACCTCTCGTTACAGCAAATGTAGTTGCCGGCATTATCTACACCATGCATTGCAAATAAGCAAGCTGACTCCTATTAAAAGCAGTGCCAAAACTCTGAACTTGTAATAAACATAGCTATACAGGCACTCAAATGAATAAGAAAGCATCTCAACTAAGAAGTGTCAGAGGGTTTTTTTAAATTTATAAACACACCTGCTTCAGGCCAAGAAAGAGAGAGAGAGACCTATACGAAACCTATCAGTGCTCCCGCACGTTGCACAGATGATAGTGGGAATCAATGGCACACAACGGAATAAGACAAAGCAAAAAGAGAGAGAAATCATTGTCAGGAAAGGAATGTACTTCACAGGCATTCTTGGTAGGGAAGAACAAAGCCCCAAATAGCCGCCAGTCTTTTTTACCCCATGGTTACTTAAACAGCATTAACCTCCATGCTGAGGTTATTTGAAGTTATAATTACCGGAGAAAAATCAACGGAATATTTACAAGTAGAACAAACGGCCATCCGAAAAGGGATGAGGAGGATCAGCAGACAGATTTCTGAAACATTTGGAGAAAATGTATAAAAGGATCTTTCAAGTTTGTGGTTTCTGTCTGTTGATTTGATGAGGTTTATGGGGGAAATTAATCAGGAAGAATCCAACACTATGTTTTAAATATATTTTTATCTGAATGCATTAGGTAAAATTCTATTATCATCCCTTGGCAAACATAAAGGGTCATAATTGCTTAAAATGTCAGCAGAGATCAGCATTCCCTTTGTTCCTCCTATACTGTGTATATATATTTCTGTAGTCTTTTTCATTACGTAGTTTGTTTATGCTGCTGAAATCACTGCAGGTAGCTCCCTTTGAATTCTACCATTTCAAGAGGAGCCATCTGACAGCCAACTATTCCATCTTGGGCTGTTAAACAAAAGTAATGTTAATCCTGACTTGGATAGCCCAGGCTAGGCCTATCTTGGCTGCGGTCACATGGAGCATTAGCCACGCTACAGAGACAGAAGATAGGTGGATTTTCCAGGCACGATCACAGCGCCACATCTGGGAAGCGTAGAGCTCCCATGGCGAACCTGAGGCTTCCCGCCGAAGATGCGGGGGGGGGAAGCTAGTACCTCCGAGGTACTAGTTTCCGGAAACTGCGAGGCAAGGGCGGGCGCCTGATCGCGTTTCCGGTGGTAGGTCGTGGCATCCGGCACCTGCCCATATCCCGTTGCTAAAAGGTTTTTTTCCAAGTCTCCACGGGATGCGCACAAGCACCCAACGGCGCATGCGCACACTTCGTTTAAAAACAAACAACACAGCCCCCTCCTCTTTTCCGTACCCCCCCACTCCTGGCTCAGCCTGCTCGAGAGGAACTCTTTGCACCGGGTGGCAGAGCGGGAGATGAAGGGGGGCGTGGCGGGAGGGTGGCCCGGCTGAAGCTCCTCCTGGAGGGGACCGGACGTAGGACACAGTTTGCATTCCTCTGCAGCCCTGGAAGGGGTTAAACCCGCGGAGCCCTTTGCTAGAGAGGCCACTTCTTTGCCATGCCGTAGGATTGTCCTGTGATCGGCACCTCCTCCCTAACCACGGGACCTGGACGGGACCTCTATGGGAAGTCTGATCTCGCAACCGCATGTTATTTTGCTCCAGGGCAAGCAGCCACGCTTCCCCCCCACATTTTCCTGCCCGTGTGACCGGGGCCCTTGTCAGATATCAGAAACTAAGCAGGGTTTCCATCAGTATTTGGTCAGTATTTGGAAGGGAGACTACCAAGAAATACTGGCCTGCTATGACACGGCAGGCAATGACAAACCACCTCTCTATGTCCCTTGCCTTGAAAACTTTACCAGGTTGCCATAAGTCGGTGATGATTTGACAAAGCTTTTCACCACCAATCTTACATTAAGGCTCCTGCACATACATAGTCTCTCTCTCGGTCTCGCTAGTAAATTGCTTTGAGGGCTTTTCCTACTTGTATTGAAACAAATTAATACATAATCCTCTGTGCCAGAGTGTGTGGCTGTGGGTGAAGACACACATGGGGATGATTATATACAGGGGTCATTTCGTAGAAAAAGAGGTGCAGGAGCTCATTAGCATAGCTTATTTGCATATACCACACACCCCTGACATCACCGGAAGTGTGTCAGAAGGCGACACCCACCACTCAGGCTCCACCCCAAAAATCTCCAGGTATTTCCCAACTCAGAGCTGGCGAGCCTACCTGGAGAAAAATTGCAGAGCCGGAAAAAGTACAGAGGAGGGCAACCAAGATGATTAGGGGATTGGAGCGCCTTCCCTATGAGGAAGGGCTGAAGTCTGGGACTTTTCAGTTTAGAAAACAGAGGCCTAAGGGGGGACATTAGAGGTTCATAAAATTACGCATGGGGTGTGCAGAGTTGACAAATAGAACTTCCTCACCCTCTCCCAAAACACTAGAACTTGAGGGCATCCAATGAAGCTGATGGGCAGTAGGTTCAGGATGGACAAAAGGAAATACCTCTTCACACAGAGAGATTAAAATCTGGAATTCATTGCCAGAGGATTTTGTGATGGCCACAGGAATAGACAGCTTTAAAGGGGAATTTCATAGATTCATGGAGGGTAGGTCTACCAGTGGCTACTAGCCATGGGGACTGAGGGAAACTTCCATGTTCAGAGGCACTATACCTCTGAATCTGAGAACCAGGAGGCAACATCAGGGAAAGGCCTCTATGCCCTATTGTTGGCCATCCAGAGGAACTGGTTGGCCACTGTGTGAGACAGGATGCTGGACTAGATGGACTATTAGTCTGATCCAGCAGGGCTCTTTTTACATTCTTATCCATGAGAGCTCAGTCAGACAAAACTGGCCTTGACAGACCCTCTGGAAGGCACTTGCATACATACAGAGTAATGAGACTGGCTACCCTGCAGGACTGTGGGTTTCCTGGTGATACCCAGCCCCTCGAACTGAACCTGGTATAACATAGCGTTCTCACTTTGCCTAACTCCAGATAGAAATTGAGTTATGGTGGTGTGTCTGCAATTCCTGAACTTAGAAGCTGCTTTCAAGGTCTGTTCCCTATGGAGTGCAGGTTTGGGAGGAGATACCAAGGACAGAAGCAGGAATCTCCTCTATGCAAAGGATCAGATCTGTCACTGAACTGCTGTCTCTCCCTTAACATAGAAATGCCTCCCTCCCCATCCATGTGCCCAATGCATCTCATGTCTCTGTAAATCAATGCAAGGCACTCTGTTCATGCTCAGAGACTGGAGGGAGATACGATTCTGGAAGGGGGGATCATGCAACCTACTACTACTATGCAAAAAGTCTGTTTTCCCCATCCCCTCTAGCAGAGGTTTCACCTGCAGAGATCAGGATCAGGAAGGGAATCTCTTCCAGGCTCCTTGCTACAAATCCCTCCCCAGTTTAAGGGGCCAGAGCCAGCAACCCTCCTCTGGAGCAGAGGCCAGCCTGACCATCTCCCCACCCTACACTTGGGACCCAGAGAGACCCCCTTGCAGGGCTGCCCAGCCTCCAGGAGCTTCTCCCCCCGCACACACACACACCGTATCCATGTGCCACAGATTTTCACCCTTCCCAGCAGCCTCCATCCTGCAACTCTTCCAAAAGGAAAACTCAGTCCCAACTGGAGGAGGACTTCAGGGTTTCTCCTCCCCCTTTTGCATCTGGTCTGGGAATCACAACTCTTCTTAATGCTTTACTAGCCATTGGTCCTGATCATTCAATGCGTCGAACTCACTACACAACAATGGCGATGAGGATGGGATCCTGCTGAGCTGGCCGGGCCGTGGAGGCACCAGAGGAAGACTGATACCTGAGGACGATCGCGGTTCCAGACGATGAACCCGGAAGAAGACCAAGCAACCTCCATGCCTTCTTTTCCTCCTGCTTCACCTCCACCTCCACGCAGCATGATGGCAGTCACTCTGGAAGCGGGACTTGTCCCTCCGTTCGATCCGGCCCGTCTGCATCACTGGGATGCCTGGGTCGACGGACTCAAGTCCATCCTAATCTTTAATGAAGTCACCTCTGACAAATGTAAGAAGGGACTCCTCGTCGGCTCCTGTGGTCCTGCCACCGTGGAGCTGGCACGCAACTTGCTATGCCCAACCATGCTGGCCGAGGCCTCATTCAAGGACATTATCAAGAAGCTCCAGGACCATTTCGTCCCCAAGCCATCGGCGATCATGTGCCACGTGGCCTTCTACTCCCAGCAACAACAACCATGGGAGTCGGTATCAGTGTACTTGGCTGAGCTCCACCGGCTCGCCTCGGAGTGCACTTTCAGGGCCCACCTCAACACGGCCCTCCGCAATCGACTAGTCTGTGGACTGGGTGATGATAAGCTCTGACACCACATCCTCGAGGACGAGAAGTGCACCCTCGCATCCGCCCTGTCCACAGCCATGACCTGGGAGAGGAACCATCCCCCGACCGTGACCGCCATGTACCAGATGCAGTATGACCACATCGACCCTGACCAAGAGGAGTCCACCGCACCCAACAGTCCACCAGGTGCTGGGAACAAGGGTCCACACCACGCGCCTCTCTTGCCCCAGAGTGCACAAGCTGTGGGGACAAGCACGACCAAAAGACCTGCTGGTTCCGGGACGATAAATGCCATGGGTGCAGCCGCTCGGGGCACTTTGCACATGCCTGCCATTCCCAGTGGTCCGGAGCCCAGCAGGCACCACCACAGCCCCGCCATAAAGCGGACGCCCACTATGAGGACAATGGGTCCAGGGAACAGCTCTACTTCCTCACAGCCGACACTGCCGAACAGGTACTGCGGCTTCCAAGCCAGTCCACTGCCCTGAAGATCCAGGCCCAGGCCCCCTGCACTATGGAGCTCGATTCTGGCTCCGCAGCCTCCATTATCTCAGAGGCAACTCTTAAGAAACTCTGCCCTCGGGGGGGGGGGCTTACCCTGACAGACTTTCAGAGGAACCACGTTCCGATAAAGGGTGTGGAGAGTTCCCGGGTCCAGTACAAGGGGTTTGATGGCCACTTGGACTTAGTTGTGGTCGAGGGCGACCTGGTCAGTCTCCTCAGCCGCGCGTGGTTTGCCCCTTTGGGAATTTTGATAGAGGGGGTACAGCTCTGCACCTCGCAGGACTTCCGGGAGGACACAACACTCACAAAGTAGAATTTTTGCTCACAGGACTCCACAGCTTAGAGGGAGCATTGATCCAGACCTTAACCTATCCATGACCCCAGGCTGCATCCCTCAAGGCTCTTCCACAGAGTGCCCCTTTCTCTCACGTGAGGCACATGTTCGGAGTTGCCAATGTGCCTCGCTTCCCGCAGAACTGCAAGCCAAACACTTCCTGTGGTGCCTTGGATGCGCCGCGTTCACTTTACCCATGGGGAACAAAATGCCTGGATAAACACGGGGGAAATGTGCAGAAACGGAAAAATAAGTGTGTGCTCTGTGCTGTAACGTGTGCACAGCAAGGTGGTCTGACTGGGGTGGGGGCTGTACGCTTGACCAAGCAAGGGAGCCTGTGGCGACTAGAGCTCCTTTCAGTCCGGTGCCTCAGGCTGCCCCTCCTCCTTTCCTGCAGGAAAATGGCTTTTGTTAACTTCCGCACAGCGAGAGGCCGCAGGCACCTGACTTGGGTTTGGGGTGAGGGTGGGAAGAGAAGAGCCAAGGAGGGAAGAGGGTGGGAAGAGAAGAGCATGCCGAGCCAAGGAGGAAGCAACCAAGTCTCAGGCTAGAGCTACACTGGATGGGCCATGGGTGACCTGAGCGGGGGGAGGGGGGCTTCCATCACTGCAGGAGCCCTGCTCCGGCCCGCTCCTGCTCGAAACGAGCCCTGATTATATTAGTCATTTTGCTCAATTTTTTTAAAAAAAACATCGCACAAAAGTTAAAGAAAGCTGGGTTTCCAAGCTCCAGGTGAGGCCTGGATACCTTCCACTATTACAATTGATCTTCAGAGATCATTTCCCTGGGAGGAAAATGGTTGCATTATACCTCACCAAGGTTCTTCCCCTCCTCAAACCCCACTCTCCCCAGGCTTCACCCCCAGATCTCCAGGAATTTCCAAACCCAGAGCTGGCAACCCTAGGTATTACTAAAAATACTTGTTGCATTAGTAAAGCTGTGAGCCAGCAAATAAATAACCAGTATTTCCACAGAAGTCTGCAATGGCAATAATCTTCAGAAATGGCCCAACATTTCTTTTTGATGAGCCTTACCCTAGATGTATTAGGATCTACATACAGCCTACCACAACCCACTCTGACTCAAATGCAGTCTATCTCCGTCTGCCCATAGCCTAGCTCCTTCTCTCCTTCACCAGTTCCTTCTTATGGCCCCACACAGGAACCAAATAATTTTACAGGCAACACCAGTAGCCGATTCCTGAGTTGCCTTACCTCCACCAGGCCATTGCGTTGGTTACATCGCTGTCTCCCTCTCATAACTCAGTCTTGCTACTTAGCAGGCTGCAGAACCCCCAGTTGGAGCAAAGTATTAAATAAACATTATTGCACACAGAGGTGCCAGTGCAAACAATCCTTTAGATTAGACAGGCTTCAAAGTTCATGATATGTTAGACAAAGAGAGATGACCTTTAATTGATCTATGTCTCTATTTCACTATACAGCTCCCAAATTTAAACAGAAGTATGCAGTGGTCAAATTGATGGCCCCGGAAAGCTTCTCTCTTCTCTAATTATCCCTGACATTCTAAGGAGTTAGAGACTAGAATGGCAAGGCTCAGCTATGGGTAAGACCTTCATTTGAAAAACTGGAATTTCATTCAGCTTTTTACACAGCCAAGGAGCAGCTGAGAAGTTCAGTGATGTCCACAGTTCAAAGCAATTCAGGCTTTTTGTAATTCAAGTTCATTCCTAATTTGTAACCAAAGTGATTTCTGCTGACCTGACATTTACTCGCATTTTATATCAAGTCAATATTCATGCAATCCATGTGCCACTTGTAGTCTCTGGTGCTCAAGTGAAATGAAGAACTGAAAAGCCTTAACATGCTTCATGCTTCTTATTTGCCTTTGCAAGAGTTGTGGAATCCTTTGCTCAGGCACAGGAACCAGGAAGTCCTGGGATCTAAACATCTAAGATCTATCTCTTGTCAGTGCCATCCCCTACTCCAGTTACTGGAAGGAGACGAAGAAGAGGAGGAGGAGGAGATTGGATTTATACCCCGCCCTTCACTACCCAAAGGTGTCTCAGAGTGGCTTACAAACTCCTTTCCCTTCCCCTCCCCACAATAGACACCCTGTGAGGTGGGTGGGGCTGAGAGAACTCTGACAGAAACTGCTCTTTTTCAAGAACAGCTGTGCCAGAATTATGGCTTGCCCAAGGTCATCCAGCCAGGTGCCAGTGGAGGAGTGGGGAATCAAACTCGGTTCTCCCAGATTAGAGTCCGCGCACTTAACCACTACACCAAATGTCCTGATGCAGCAGAGGCAGAAGGCTAAAGCTCCTACCACCCGTTCATTCTCATGTTGTTCATGTCCCTAACTCACCTTCTACGTGGTACATCTGGAGATATGCTTGCCACAGCAGCTTGCGAATGGGAGCAAAGGGACAAGACAAGCCTTGTCTTTCACTGCACAGAGAAGCTGAAAGGTTCCCCCTTCTTTCCACTAAAAAGGCAAATGCACAGGACTAGACTCAAGAAAGAGGACCTCAAACCCATTAACAATAGAAGAACTTCCATTGTCCCCATTGCATCACTGGTTCCTGTCCCCCAACCAAGAGGTGCAAAAGGCTCTGAATCACCTTCCCTGGGCCAGAGATAAGGACAGGATATTTCAAAGTGAATTTCAGTGCAGTGCCAGGAAGTGCAGCTTGGGGAAACTACAGCTACACTCCAAGGCTTGCTCACAATTCCATGTGTGCACCAAAAAGCAGCCTGGTTAAAAGTGTATAGAATGGACCGCCTGCAAGCTACACACACCAAATTTATTTATTTATTTTATTTATTTCTTAAACTTGTACCCCGCCCTCCCCGCCAAAGCAGGCTCAGGGTGGCTAACATCATAAAAACGTATCACAACCATCTAAAAACAATTCATAAAACAATTCCAGGCTCCTAATTGAAGGCCTGGTAGAAGAGCTCCATCTTGCAGGCCCTGCGAAACTGTAAAAGGTCCCATAGGGCCCTGATTTCTTCCGGGAGCTCATTCCACCAGTATGGAGCCGCCACCGAAAAAGCTCTCGCTCTGGTTGTAGCTAGCCTGGCATCCTTGGGACCTGGCATGGCCAATCGGTTTTGCGACTGCAACTGAAGTGCTCTCTGGGGTATATATGGGGGTGCACTGGGAACCTCATCTTGCCACCCACTCCTCTACAATCTCTCCAAGTTGGGGGGATTACATTTCTTGGGTCCCAGTTACGGACTCCCCAAAAAGGTCTTCCCAGTGCTCTCTCTGGAAAAGACAACTGCAGTTACAGGAGTGTATGGAACGGCTCAGGAACAAGCCAGTGACACCAAACTCACAGGGAGGCTTCATCTGGGCAGAGACCCCCCGCCCCCGGCCCCCCGGCGCCCCCCCCCCCCCAGCCAGATCCCTCCTGTGCTCACAACCCCCCCCCCAAAGTCTCCAAAGGCAGGTTCTGAAGGATAGAAAGGCAGACATCCCTAGGGTTTTGACAGGGGGTTCCACAAAGTAACCCCATGACAGCTTGGCATGTACCCTAGCCACACAAGACAAGCAAGGGAAGCATGTCCACAACTCTCACAGCCCCCCCCCCCAGCTGAAACACACAGGTCCAGAGCATACTCATCAATTGGGGAGTGTTCTTCTATTCTGCAGAGGAATGAAAAACACATGTCAAGCTGCCTGGGCTAACTCAAAGTCTCCAAAGGTGGGTTCTCAATGATCGAAAGGCAGACATCCCAAGAGTTCCAAGGGGCTCCCCAAAGTAACCCACTCACTCTGGACACTGGTGAGAGGGCAGGAGAGGAGACTCATGGCCACACAACAGAGGTCAGGCCAGATGACAGCCTTCCATGAGCAGTACTCCAGGGGATCGGGGGAGGTGGGCTTGGGGGACTTGGTGAGGTACTCCCTCACCATCACCTCTGCCAAATCATCCGCCATCGCATGCCTGGCATCTCCACCGCTGCTGACCTCCCAGTGCACCACTGACAGCCAGTAACAGGGCTTCTCCCTGGTTGGGCTCTTTGAGGAAGACGTGATGGCCTGTGGCTCCTCCTCCTCCCCAGCTTCTTCCACCCGCTGTTCCCTCTGGCCACATCTGTTGGCCTGTACTCTCTGCACTTCTTTGCAGAGCTCATGCTTCCATTGAATGAGCTGTGCATTCTGGAGAGCAATGCTGCCTTTTATCCTGGGGTCACAGATACAGGCCAGCGTGTACTCCTCTTTCCTTGCAGAGAGGATGCAACCTGGTGGCAATGGCCACTGACAACCTCTCTGCCAGGGCCCTGACCCATGGGAGAACAGCCATCCCCTCAGGGCCCGGCTTCAATGTGGAGGCCAGCATCCGGTCCAGCCCTCATATTAGAAACAGAAAGTATGTCTTAAAGCTACAGTAATGCTATTTACAGAACTGTTCCATATACCACAGTGGGGTTGCCAGTCTCTAGGTGGGGCCTGGAACTCTCCCAGAATTACAACTGATCTCCTCACAGAATTACAACTGATCTCCTCACAGAATTACAACTGATCTCCAGACTGCAGAATTAAGTTCCCCTGGAGAAAATGGCAGCTTCAGAGGACAGAGTGTATGTATGGTTGCCAACCTCCAAGTGGTGGCTGGGTATCTCCTGGGGTTACAACTGATCTCTAGGCAAAACAGATCAGTTTACTTAGAGAAAATGGCCACTTTGGAAAGTGAACTGTATGGCACTATACCCCATCGAAGTCCCTCCCCTCCCCAAACTTCGCCCTCCTCAGGCTCCACCCCTAAACTCTCTAGGTATTTCCCAACCCAGAGCTGGCAACCCTAACTGTAGGGTAACACATCCATGATGAGCTCCCTCCCTAGGTTCTGCTCCCAAATCTCCAGGGGTTTTCCAACTTGGAATTGGCAACCCTATATCACAGACTCAAGAACTGCTGCTTGGTTTCAGCTCTCTCCTGTGCAAATCAAACCTATCTTTGTTTTCCTATAATTTCCTGTTACATATAACTTCACATACATTTTATGCAATCTTTCTATCACTTTTATTTCAAGCTCGTATACATGGCATTTGGAAGCTGTAGGGATAACTCTAAGGCGTGAAACACTTGCCGTGGACGATGGGCGTTCAGAACAGGAGTTTTAAGAACTGATGTCCAGCAAACTGAGGTGTAACTGAATGAAAAATTATGTATGTGGTCATCTGTTTGTTTCTCTCAAATTCACTCCTTATCCTTACAGGTTCCAGTGCTAATCTTTGTGTATGTACAGTCCACCCATGCAAAGAAGACCGGGAGAATTACTTGTTCACATGCACACACAGGAAACTGTGCTCAGTTTTCATTTCCCATGGACTAGCTTTACAGTCTGCCAAAGTGTGTAGTTAAAGTGATTTCTCCATGATTTCTTTTTTACATCATCCACTGACTTCTTCATTGTCATATTGCGTAACCCTAGATAAGCTCTACCCTGTCTGTGTTATGGTGTCTCCTACATCGCAGAAAGACAGGAGAGAAATACATATGGGCTGTGATGTATATATACACAAAATTTCTCCGTTCAAGTGCGAAGGAAAACATTCTAATCAGTTGATTTCCTCTCACTTAAACTTAATTAGTTTGACATAAGCATCCTGAATAGGAAAAGTATTGAGTACTTAGTAATCATTAGTACAAAGACAAATCACACACAGTGCTTGGCAAACAAAAGATTAAGGGGGGAAAACATTTATAATTTTTTACATATGACACACTCACTTGAATACACGTATGATCTCCCCGAGGAAGCCACAGACAACCTTGGAATAAAGTAAAGAAACAATAAAAGAAACTACTTACGTTTTCATTTTAATGAGCTTCTGAAATGTTGTTGCTCTATTTATAAATAAAATTTAATGGGGTTCCATGCTGTTAGCAATTCTGTGATTAAATTTAGATCATCTGCCTTCTCATTGGTACAAAATCTAAAGCAAGGAGGGAAAAATACCCTTTTAACAAATATACCCAGCACCTAACACATTAACATTTATATTATACTCAGTATATATTTCACCAGTACTGGCTACTGTAACATTTCTAGCTCTAATCTCTTCTTAAAAAAACATTTTGCAAATAACGTGATGAGAGCTTCTCTTCTCCTCCCAAGTCACACAATTAATGACTTATGGGAAATGGGGAGAATGGATGGACGAGGCTGGTTTTTACCAGTTAGCTTTCCCTTTGGGGATGCTTGCTTTGCTGGAAACTGCCTAATGCACACAGGTCACAGGCAACCTTGACATCTGTCCAGGGTCCAAATATTGCCAAAGGGCTCAGAGATCCCTATTAGCTCATCCCCAGACACCCTTCTTTCCTCATGTAATATATTTGCCCAGCTTCTGCATCCATCTATGTATAAATAGATGCATGGAGAGAGGATGTTAATCACATCTGCAGGCTGGAGAGCCAGCATGGTGTAGTGGTTAAGAGTGGTGGACTCTAATCTGGAGAACTGCGTTTGATTCCCCACTCCTCCACCTGAAGCCTGCTGGGTGACCTTGGGCCAGTCACAGTTCTCCCAGAACACTCTTAGAAGAAGAAGAGTTGGCTTTATACCCCGCTCTTCACTACCCAAAGGAGTCTCCGAGTGGCCTTCTCTTCCTCTCCCCACAACAGACACCCTGTGAAGTAGGAGGGGTCTGAGAGAGCTCTGAGTGGGGAATCAATCCCAGTTCTCCAGATTAGAGTTTGCCACTCTTAACCACTACACCAAGCAGGCTCAGCCCCAGTTGGGATCTGGGAACCCCCTGGAATTACAGCTCATCTCCAAACTACAGAAATCAGTTCCCCTGGAGAAAATGGATGCTTTGGAGGGTGGACTGTGTGGCATTGTACCTCATTGAGGTCCCTGTCCTCCCCAGGCACAATCTCCAAATCTCCAGGAGTTTCCCTACCTGGATCTGATAACTCTAAACCCCCATTCCTCACCAGTTGCCAGGGGGGACCCAGCAACCTGTTGTGCCTGTTGTGGGGAGAGGAAGGGAATGTGATTATCAGCCACTTTGAAATTGGTAGATGAAATTGGGATAAATCTATTCCTCTTCTTCTACATTCTCATGCATTGAAAGTGAGCGTGTGCACCAAAGATATCCATGTGCACCCAAATATGTGTAGTCTCTTATATGTACAATCAGTACCATGAATAAACAGAAGGCATAGATCATGGTTACAGGGTGTCACTAACTGTTAATGGTGCCATAGCCAGGCCACAACAAGATGGCAGATCCTACCTACAATAGGTTGAACTCAACTGAACTAATTTGAATAGCAACCGGAATAGGAGGAAAAAAATATTGTTTCTGAAGGGCCTGGAAACGTGGACTCTTGGGGAAAGGGATGCCCACTGGGTTGTTGAATTTGGGTCTTGCAAAGAATGCCTGGTTTGTGCAATGAATTCCCCAGGCATGCCACAGTGTAATTAGGGGTAGAGGCCTTACAAATTTAGGGGTTCAAAAACTCCACAGCCAATTCTACGACCTATGATAACAAAGCTAAAAAATTCTGGATACAAATACATTTATATATCCAGAAGATTTTAAAGATTAATGTAAAACTGAAAGCAGAGGCCTTTTTGTTGGAATTAATGGACAGACAGAAAACACATAAGGAACTTTGTTTTTGTATATGACAATGGCGGCAAGATTACCATATATGCAAAACATGGAAAACTTTGTCAATACTTACGACTGAGCTAGTGAAGATGATGAAACTTGCTGAGATGGCCAGACTTACTTCTTTGATTAGGGAAAGGACATTATCCACTTTTGTTGCCAACTGGAAACCCATAGACGTTTTACACAAAACAGGGGGGGGGGATGAACTAATGATTTGTTTTGAAGAGTGGGGGGAATAGATTATAGGGGGTGAAAGAGAGGAATTTCTTTTTGTAATTATAGAGTAAGACTGAATCATGTAGATATATTGGTTATCCCTCCATTTAGTGATAGCTAAAAATGATCACAAGCTTATTTGGAAGCTAATTAAAACCTCCTCCCCTCCCTCATACCAACAGTCAGATATAACCACATCCCAGTGGATATCTCATTATAGCTCCCTCCTTCAAAGTTCAATGGAACCCACACCGACCGATCATATGGCACACAGTCCCTTAGCTGAGAATATTGGAAGTTGGCCGGCGGTTTCCCCTAGCCAAATAATTAACATAATAAAACATTTGAAACGAGGAAAAGCTCCTGACCTGGATTTTATTCCTCCCAAACTATTTTTGATGAACCCTACTTGTTGGGGTTCTTGTTTAGCCTCCATCTTCTCATTAATAAATAATTCTGGTGCTATACCGACCGAGTGAAAGCGTTCAATCATAGTTCCAATTTACAAGAAAGGCAATAGGGCTGATCCTCATAACTATCGCCCTATAAGCTTACTCTCTATTCTAGGGAAAATATATGTGGCACAGCTCCTTGAGAGACTAACAGATTGGATTGATCAGGAAGCGATTCTCTATCCAGAACAGATAGTTTTCCGCAAAGGGGCCTCAACCATGGATCACTGCTTTGTATTACATCACTTAGCGAGTAAGTATTTGGCTTCCCCAGGCGGGAAACTTTATGTGGCCTTCATGGACATGAAGACCACTTTCGACTCAATCAATCACGGTAGGCTATGGAGTAAATTGGCAGATTCTACAATAGATAGAAGGCTATTAGCTTTAATTATGAATCTATACACCAACACTTCCACCCAAATCAGATACAATTGGCAGGACCAACTCACTGCAAGCTTTCAAACTAATAAGGGTGTGAAACAAGGCTGCTTGCTTGCTCCAACTTTATTTAATCTATTGGTTAACGATATGATTCCATTTGTGAAATCACAGGCTAGACATCCCCCTTTTCTTGCAAATACACCAATCTCAATCCTTCTTTATGCAGATGATGCCGTCCTCCTTTCCAAAACAGAATTAGGTTTAAAATTAGTAATTAATGCATTCATTACATACTGCAATAAAGAGGACCTTAAAGTTTACTACTCCAAATCAAAGGTCCTTAGATTCTCTAGAACTTTTCATATTGGACCTAAGGTGATAAACGCACTGGGCGGGGCTTTGGAGAGAGTCCCCTCCTTTAGCTACCTGGGTATTATTTTAAACTACAACTTATCATGGAAACCACATATTCAGGCGACTCTCAAAGCTGCAAATATTACAATCAAGGC
>NW_015170920.1:460014-537783 GCF_001447785.1 Gekko japonicus | reverse complement strand
CGCCGGCGATCAGACGCCCGGGAAGAGGCGCCTCATCCATTTGAACCACCGAGGTAGGTGGTTCAGTTTGAGGCGCATTTTCCCGGGAAAGGGACAGTTCGGCCACGGAAGCAAGACGCTTCCCAGATGTTGTGGTGTGATCGCGCCGGTTTGATCCGGCCCCAAACTGTCCCGTTCCCGGGCCAAATCGCCTCGTGTGAACGGGGCCTCAGGGTTGAATTTGCTCAACCATCAATTGAAAAGAGAGCCTGGCTTGCAGCTTTCAAACTGTTTGTGAAGCAGGGTGCTCAGAGTGGTAGCCACATCAAAGTTAATTAAACAGAAATTATCAACTTTGGGAATTGATATAACAGCTCTATTGTCAAACGAGTCGTTCAGAGAAATTAAATCAAAACTAAAGGATCTTGATTACAGTAGTACCCTTCAAAGAGCCCGACATACTTGCTCTGATTTATCTTTGGGTCTTGCCCCTCCCCCCGAGGCTATCCTATCATATTGTTATACTTTAAAGATCCCAAGACAACACAGAGCCTTCATCTTGGCGAGACTTAATTCCTTTCCTTCTAAGGTGCTCTCTAGTCGTTTTATGGGACTCCCATTTTTGGAACAATGTTGCGATTGTGGACAAGGGATGATAGAAACTATAGATCATATAATGCTTTTTTGCCCCAAGTGGAATAAGAAAAGAGAGATATATATAATTCCCGTTATGAGAAAAGAAAAGCTTCCCTTTCTTCCTTGGGTAGTTTCAGTGTTATTGTCTGATTATTCCTCTGACAATCAAACCACGGTTATAGTGGCTTCCTTCTTAGCCATGGTGATTAGGAAAACAAATCTCCTTGAGTTTAATTAGCTTACTGCTGACAACTGATGATTGTGTATTTATTAAGTTGACAATTTTAAGTGTGGGGTTTTTTTAATCTTTGCAAAAAATGACTGATTGGTTATTACTTGCTTGGATTTAGTGTTGGTCACATGCTTTTATCCAGTTTTGTTGCTATGGCTTTTTTGCTAATGCAATAAAGATATATATATATTTCTATCTGTCATATAGAAAATTGGTAACTCTTCCTTTACATGTCTTTATAAATTTTATAATTTTTCTGTTTAATTTTTTATTATTATTTCTTCTTTTTTCTTTTCTGTTTTATATTTTGCTCCAAAAATTTTCAATAAACATTTAATTAACAAAAAGAACTCCACAACCAATCTTGCACTTGATGAAGGAATTAAAAGTTTCAAAGTTAAAGCTGACAAAAGGAGGATTTCCAACAGTGAAGAAGACCCACATATTAGGAAGATTTTCCACCTGGAGGTTAAAATAGACCGAGCAAGCCTGGAAGACCCTCCGGTACGTATCTGAAAGCAAGTGGTAACAGAATTTAAGAAATCGGTGGTACAATTAGCCAAGCATCCTAAGGGTCTCTTGCCTCATGAACACTTGTGACTTTTTAGCCACACACTTTCCTAGTAAAGTTTAATTCTAGGGATAAGCTTTTGTGTCCATGCACACTTCTTCAGATACATGCACATGGAAGCTTATACCCAGAATTAGACTTTGTCTTAAAGGTTCCACTGGACTCAAACTTTGTTCTATTGCTTCAGAGCAATATGGCTACCCACCTGAATCTACTTTCCTAGTAGCATACTTTTCAATGGAATAAATGTAGCTTTAGAGCCCACTTCTAATATGTTTATTCAAACAGACAAAAAATTCTGTTTTGACTCAGCTTTTCAGAAGAGAAGGAGACAACAATCTAGTATAATCCCTGATACCAATCAAATTCACATATACCAAAGATGTTGTTCTGTATCTTACAGCTTCCCCAAACATGCCAACCTATTGAGCCTTTTAGGTAACAAAATTTAATTTCTCACAATACACAAGAACAGTATTTATTTTATTTAAAACATTTTTATGCTGCCTTTCCACCTCGTCAGGGTCCCCAAGACAGCACCCTTAACAGAGGTCGATTTGGGGGGGATTGTGGGGGATCGCCGTTCCCCCGGGTGAGGTGCGGGTGGGCACACGAGGAAGAGGAGACTCACCTCAGCAGCAGCAGCAGCCGCCTTTTGCACTGAGGAGGCGCCGAGCGAGCGAGGCAGGAGCAGGAGCAATGGAGGAGCGTGCTGGCCCGCCTTGCTTTTTCTGCCTGGGCAAGGGACTGCGGGCCAAGGAGGCGCCATGAAGGAGCCGTCGGGGCCGCCTGTGGGCCAGGGCTGCATCCTTCCACTTTCTGCCCCTTCCCCTCTGCCACCCGCCCAAAAGTATGAGAGTGCAGCCGAGACGCTGCCGCCACCCTCCTCATCGGCCGCTTCCTCCTGCCCCCCGCCGCCACCGGTGAGGCCGAGAGCACCCTGGGAAGGAAGATGGGCGCTGTCCTGTGGAGCCTCCTGGTCTGAGGCTTGTGCTCCCTGGCGAGAGGTGAGACCCAGAGGTGCGGGGGAGGCCTGGCGGGCCGGGCGGCCGGGAGGGGGCCGCGGCGAGGGACCGAGTGCTTGCCTTTCCCTCCCTCCTTCCCTCGCTGGAACTTCCCCAGTTGCCGAGGCCACCTGCCAGGCCGGGAAGCTTGGCAGCCGGGGGGCAGCAGAGCCAGGCGGAGGGGAAGGCGATGGGGGCTTCCTGGGAAGTGGCGCTTGGCGGCGTTTCGGGAGGGGGGTCTGCTTGGCACTTCGGGCTGCATTTTGTGGGATTTGGGGACGCGGAGGAGGGAGGCTGGGTGCTGCGGGGGATACGGGGGGGCGGCAGCAGGAGTCCCTCTGCAAGGCGTGTTTCTCTGGACTTTTGAAGAAGCCGAGCCTCCTTACTCGGGAGTAAGTCCACTGGACATCACTGGACGACTTGCTTCCCGAGAGACTTGCTTTGGGTTTTAGTTTGGATGCACTCCCCCTTTGGAAAGGTCGCTTTCCTAAGTGAGTAATCCCATTGAAACATGTGGGGCTTGTATTGAGGGAACACGGTGAGGCAAAGGCTTGTGCTCGACTGCGGCTCGGGCAAGCACCTTTACTCGGATGCAAGTCCCCCTAAGTGCCGTTGGGGTTATTCTTTGAAAAGACGGGGGATGTCATAAATTTGCATCCCCTTTAGAAATGGGGCCTAAGGAAGTCGAGGTTCCTGAGCATGTTTACGTGGAAGTAAGTTTTATTGGAGGAAACCAGGGGAAGGAGTACACCCTGACTGCAGCTAGGAGTAAGTGATAATTGCCCTCCTTAGGTGAAAAGGGTGTAGGGACACAGTCTGCTTTGGGCTGAGGAGGGGAGGCAGACACTATTGCCCTGTGCACTTGGGGAGGGGTGTGATGAGACATGGGTGATACTGTACTTAGTGTGCACAAACACATACAAGCCAGAGTCTGTGCAGCTTATTAAATGTACTACAAACTCTTTCACCCCCCCCATGCCTGGCGGAGGCTGCTCGCAAGGACTCCCAGCCCCATCCAGGAGCTTCCCGGGAAAAATCTACGTCGCTGCTTCTGTTTTAACAATGCTGCAAAGTCCATTTAATACACAAAGCTAGAATCCTCTTAAAATTTACTGCAAGCAGGGGGTGTGGTCTTATGACACACTTCCGGTGATGTCAGGGGTTGTGGCATATGCTAATGAGTTATGCTAATGAGTTCCCCTAGCTCTTTTTCTACTAAATGACCCCTGACCCTTAAAAACATTAAAACATTTGAACAATTAAAAACAACATTTAAAATGGTTAAAAAAATCAATAAAACACATAAACAACTAACAGCAGAACCAGGGAGGGAGACCAATAATGGTTATCGGGTATATGCTAAATAAAACAAAAATGTCTTCACCCATGTTGTGCAGAAAATATGTACTTCCCACTCTAATCTATCTGTTTTATTAGCATTTTGCCAGATTTATTTTTTATTTATTAAATTAGACTTTTAAACTGCCCTCCCCTGTAAAACAGGGCTCAGGACGGTATACAACAATGAATGTAGACATGTTAATTAGCAATAAAAACAATAAAATCCAGTAAAATATAATAAGCAACCTAATAAGATGATGCTAAGACTACCAATTATGCCACTGTCCCGGGGTGGAGGGGAGGTAGGAAGACAGGAGTGCCAGACAGATGGAGACCGTTGCTGTCTTCAACCAAATGCCTGGTGGAACATCTCTGCCTTACAGGCCATGCAGAATTGTATCAGATCTTGCAGGGCCTGGATGTTATTTGGCAAAGAGTTCCACCAAGTTTGGGCCAGGGCAGAAAATGCCCTGGCCCTGGTCAAGGACAGCCAGATGTTTCTCGGGCTGGGGACCACCAGTAAGCTCTTATTTGTCAAGCACAATGCTCTCTGGGGGGTATACCAGAAGAGGTGGTCCTGAAGGTACATGGGTCCCAGACCATTTAGGGCTTTAAAGGTTAATACCAAAACCCTGAACCTGATCCGGTACTCCACCTGGATCCAGTGCAGATCACACAGCACAGGTTGAATGTGTGCCATCCATGGGGTAAGGACCCGCACCACTGCATTCTGGACCAGGTGAAGTTTCCGAGTCAGTCTCAAAGATAGCCCTGCATAGAGGAAGTTACAGTAGTCTAATCTGGAGGTGACCCTTGTACGGATTACTGTAGCCGAGTCAGGGTGAGACAGGTAGGGAGCCAGTGCCTGATTTGGCTTAGCTGGGGAAATGCCAGTCTCACAACATTTGTGATCTAGGCCCGCATTGATAGATTGTTATATTTTAAAGTAAACACTATGCATTCCAGAGAGATAGCTTTGTTGGCATTCTGTGTATACAGTGGACTATAAGACAATTCCCCAAGCCTGCATGTATAAGTCCTAACATCATTTTACATGAACTTTGGTGAGGAAACATGGAAGCATGCAAAATCACAGGGAGGCTGTTCCATTTCACTTCTAGCACGGATACATCAGATCAAGGAAAGAACAATCAACTAGAGATGGGCACAAACCGGCTGATGAACTAAAGTTTCTCATGAATTTTGGGTGGTTCATGGTTTGCAAAGCCATGTTTGTGAACTGAAGAGCTGCCCCAAACTTCCACAAATTTTGATGCATTTTGTGGCAATTCATGGTGGCTCTGAGCCATTCACAAAAAACCAGCTGGCTCTGAGCTGGTTAAACCCCTGCTTTCTGTTATTCACAAAAAAAAACAGCTTTCTGCTCTTCACAAAAAACAGCTTGTCACAAAAAAAATAGCCACAGGGAGCAGAAAACAGCTGTTTAAATGGCTCCAAGCCAGTTCTCCCCCAGCTTTCTACTCCCCACAACTTTGGGCAGTGAGCAGAAAGTGGGGGTGAAATGCCTCCCAACCATTTCACCCCCTGTGTTCTGCTCACCATGAAGAGCTATGGCCAGCAGAAAGCAGGGGATGAAATGCCTCTCTGACATTGCATCCCCCTGATTTTTGTTTGCTGCCAAAAGCTGCAGTGAGCAGAAAGCTGAGGGTAAATGGCTTGGAGCCATTTAAACCCCTGCTTTCTGCTCCCCGCTGCTTTTCATGGGGAGCAGAAAGCAGAGGTTTAAGCTTTAAAGGTTCACAAATGATACAAACTGGTTTGTTTAGCAAACCAGCCTATCATTTCATGGTTCAGTCTGTGGTTCACCCATGAGCCACGAACCGAACTGCAGAAATGCAGTTTGTGCCCATCCCTACTATCAACTATGATACAATATGACTGGGCTCCTTTATCACTATTAGTTGACAGGGAAGTTGGCAAAATGTCCTTCCCTATAACATGAAAACTCAAGACTGCCTTTGAAGTGCTGTAAGACTCATTCTTGCTGGGTTTGTATCAACAGACTAACATACCAATTTAGAGAAGATTGTGAGGAGGGATTGTGGTTTAGTGGCAAAGCCTCTGCTCAGTAAGCAGAAGGTCCCAGATTCAATGGGACCTGGCATCTCCAGTTAAAAGAGTCAGATAGTAAGTGAAATATCTCCATCTGAAACCCTGGAGAGCTGCTGCCAGTCAAAGAAGACAATAGTACCTTGATAGTCCAATGGTCTGACTCAGTAGAAGGGAGGCTTGCTACAATCTTGGAATCCCCATGCAACTGTAGTATGTTGAGAATGGACAAAGCTTTCAGAACTTTGCAGGATTAGTTCCCTAGGACATAACATTCAAGACATACTTTAATGTAATGCTAGGTATAAAATCACCTTGCACTGACATTGGCATATATTTTTATAATCAGTGTCTTCTCTTCTGCTATTTTGGAGCTACATACAATGTTTCCTCTTAGGTACATATTCAGCTTTTCGTGTTACACAGGTGTGATGGAGAACAGAATCCCATTTTTGCGTCACACATAAGTATTCCATAGGGTTGACACACACTCTGTGGTGTTATATCCTTTGCAGCAGGAACTGTTTGAAAAATCAAGGTGGGAATTGTCATTTGGATGTGTATTTTTTAAAAATTACATCTTGAACATATTCCCCTAAGGTCTTGAACATTCCGAAGATTGAAAAGTTTCTTTTAATAGGAATATAAATTAGGATATTTCACTTAAATGTCTTGCCTTAGTTTAAAAAATATAGCTAAAATGAATGTTATTCTAAGTTGGGGGGGAATCCTTAAATTTGTGATCCAAATGAATATGACAATGAATACGTCCCATGGTTGGAATACATCTTTGACTTCTCATTATCCTGTTGAATATTATCTGGCTTTGAAGAAGAAAACTAGCAAGCACTTATGCTCATCAGCAAGTTGGCTTCTCAGCTGTTTACAGAGCTAAAGCTTCCAGAAAATACATCTCCGTTCTGGTAAATAAAGCCCCACCATCAGCGCTGCATTAGCTCCAGCTTGTTAACCAATTAATGTTTTGTGAATGTGCCAAGAATAGCATTCGTTTTCCAAACGCTTCGCATCCATTTTGCCCTGGCTGTCAGTCTTCATCAGCGATGCACCTGCTTGAAGGAAGCAGAGCCAAATCAGCATTAATAGGAGTTTGTATAGAGGGCAGAGATCAGATTTATTAAATCAGCGTTAGCCACTTGTCCATCACCTGATTGCCAATTTACCCCCATGCCAACTGAATTCACACATAATAAAATCAACCCCAGGAGCCAATGTGTTGAATATTTGGGGGGAGGGGGTTGTGCTACCCTGGAAAGTGTGCTCAGATACATATCTCAGTATGGAACTTGCTGTCTGAACATTTATAAATGAATATGGAAACAGCACAACCACTCTTAAAAAGGGAGGGTTCTAAAAATAGGAGGCTAGAATGTACTAAGAGGAAGGGCTGTGGCTCAGTGATAGAGCATCTTCATGCAGAAGGTCCCAGGTTTGTTTTGTTTACATATTTATGCCTTGCTTCTCTCCCTAGTGTTCCGTGTGCCTCGGCGTTTAGTCCTGCCGGCCACATGACCATGGAAATGTCTTCGGACAGCGCTGGCTCTTTGGCTTGGAAATGGAGATGAGCACCGCAACCCTAGAGTTGGATTAGACTGGCTTTCGAGCAAGGGAAACCTTTACCTTTACTTTCTCCCCAGTAGGGACCCAACATTCTGTTTTATTTATTCCATTGCCTGCGAAGTAAACTAAACTGAGAAAGAGTGACTGGCTCAAGTTATCCATGTAGGGTTGCCAGCTCTGGGTTGGAAAATACCTGGAGATTTGGAGGGGTAGAGACTGGAGAGGGTGGAGTTTAGGGAGGGGAGGGACCTCAGTGGGATACAATGTGATAAGCTGTCATTTTCTCCATGGAAACTGATCTTGGTCATCTGGAGGTCAATTGTAATAGCAGGAGATCGCCAGGTTCCTCCTGGAGGTTGGCAACCCTACTTCCATGGTATAGCAGGGGATTCAAACCTGAGTCCCAGATTCCAGTCTGACACCCCAGCCACCATGCCATGCAAGCTGTCTAATCCCCAGCATCTCCAGTTAAAAGGATGAGGCCAGGGCTATTTTTGGGCAGGAACGCACAGGAACGGAGTTCCGGCTGGCTCCTCAGCTGGCCACGCCCAGCAGGAACTCATTAGCATAATAGGCCACACCCAATAGCAGAAACTCATTAGGATTGGCTACATTAGGGGTGTGTGGCCTAACATGCAAAGGAGTTCCTGCTACAAAAAAAGGCCCTGGGTTTTGACAACAAACAAGGTAAACAGAATAAGAAGCAAAAGGTGGGTGTGGCTGGATGACCACACTTCTGGTAACATGGGGGTGTGGCCTAATGTGCTAATGAGCGGTGCTGTCAGGTGTGGCCTAATATGCTAATGAGTTGTGCTGTTGGGTGTGCTAATGAGTTCCTGCTGGGCTTTTTCTACAAAAAGAGCCCTGGATGAGGCAATAGGTAAGGAAAACCAGTGTTGGGCCTGAAATCTTGGAGAGCTGCCGCCAGTCAGAGAAGATGATACTGGTCCAGATCCATCAGTGGCCTGATTCAGTACATGGCTGCTTCATCTGCTCATTATACGTTGAACATAATTTCAACTACTACATTCAATCAAAGAGAATAAGATATGTGATTGAATGTTATCCTTAAATGTACCATTCCAAATATTTATAAATGACACCTATCTTTCCCACTACACTTTTAAAGTCAGTCAATATTAGTAAGAATATGAAAAGCCACAGTCCAGACTTTTTGAAGCCATTGCTTCCAACAGGGCAAATGGTATTTCCCCAGGGTCATTTCAGTTCAGGAAAATGGTTCAAGGAAAAAGCTTAATCGCCCTTCCCACAGTCCTGATCTGGCTTGGGCCTTCCTGTGCCTGAATTTTAAATTTTAATTTCTAATGACACATGTAGTTGAGTCCTGGGCTTCAGCCTCTGTTTCCTTTCTTATACACCTCAAGTCTCTTTATCTATTTCCATTGTTATTGTCAATGGTTTTGTAACCACAATAGAGAATACTGGGAGAGCAGGAATCTGTTCCACCATCTTCTATGTAGCTTAATTACTTCTGATTCAAAAATATTGACCCATAGTGCTTGGGTCCTTAGACATTAGTGGAATCCAACATACAAAGTTTCCTCTTAAATGGCATTTCCTGCATCATCAACAGCAACAATTCATCAGGAAAAACTTTTCCAACCATCATGACAAAACAAGGAGGAAATCTGTATCTTCAGAACTGTAGTGCAGCCACCAAAGGCACAAGAGTCCTTCTAGCAAAAATGCTGGCCACCTGATTTGTTCTTCAAGTGACTGTCATTCCTGTATGCTACAGATGTTAATGCATAATATCAGAACAGCCAGTTGGACCCCTGGGGTGCTTCCACATGGGGGTGCAAATGCCACAGCAGCAAACCATGTAGAGGTGGGCAGGAATGACATCCACATGTTCTGTTCCTACACTGAACACCCAACAAACTTTTTTCCTTTTCCCTTACCTGCTGAGTCATGATGCAAAACTATACCACGGCTCAACGGGGAAAAGGAAAAGAAGCCCTTTAAAGGGCTAGGGGGAATCTTCTAGTTTTCCTACTCAAAGAAAAAGAACAAATGCCTAGCAACTGTTTGTATGTCATCTCTACCTCTTTCCCCTCCTTTTCCCTTACCAGCTGAGTCATGATGCAAAACTATACCACGGCTCAACGGGGAAAAGGAAAAGAAGCCCTTTAAAGGGCTAGGGGGAATCTTCTAGTTTTCCTACTCAAAGAAAAAGAACAAATGCCTAGCAACTGTTTGTATGTCATCTCTACCTCTTTCCCTCACTCTTCTGGTTCATCCTACACCTCCTTCCTGTCCTCTTTCTCTCCAGTGCCACTGGGTGAGTTGACCCAGTGTAGGAAGTGTAGGAGAGGGACAAAGACTATGGAAATTGATGCTGTGTAGTGCCATGACATCACTTCTGGCTGCAAACCCAGACATGACGTCACGGTGCCAGTGATGCTGTAGGATCTATAAAGATCTGGGAAATTCCTAGAGTATTATTTGACTCTGCGACAACACTTTCAGGTATGCAACCGGAAGTGACATTATGGTGTTGCCCAACACTGGTTTTCCTCCCATTTTTTATTCCAATGCTCCACCAAGTGGTGGCAGGAACTTGGAGTGTAGGGACTGGATGTTCCCCACCACAGCCCTAATCCTGTTGACCTTATCAAATCTCTGCACCATAAATTCTGTTGATTAACTGTTTGCACAGTATTCTGTTGCCAAGCTTTTCCTCACGGCTTAACTGGATGAGCAAATCTTCAGCTGAACAACTCCCAGGTGGGTAGGCCTATTCTGATGAATTGTAGAGCATTAAGACAGTTATTTTTGCAGGCTGTTTTGGTTCTGGCTTGTTTGATTTCAAAGCTACTCTTGCCAGGCAGTTCTGTAGGTGATTGGGCACAGAATGCCAACAGTAAAGAACTCTGAAACAAGCTAATATACCTGCTTTCATATGCAGCCATGAAACCATGGTTAAGGCTAACCATGGTAAGAAAACCCACTTCAGATCCTGGCTTCAGATCCTGGTTTTACAAATGTTCACTAACCATAGTTAGTAAAGTGATCCATGTTCTGATGATGAATCAGCTATGGTAAACCAAGCCAATGGGTTTCTGTTATCTACAGTACAAAACCTCACTCCTCTGCCATCTATCTGTTGCTCAACAAACTTCAGACTGGTACATTCTAGAGAGAACAGGACAGACCACAGTGAAGCGGTGTAGACAAGAAACTCTTTCCTTCGTGGACAGATGGATCTAAACAATTTCTGTGACCATGGGGAATTAAAACCTCATCTTCGAATACACTTTCCTGATTGTATTTTCTCTTGCATTCTCTGTGGCTGAATGAAGACAACTACTTTGCTCAGTGGAGTGGGAGGATAAGACTAGATCCACCTATCAACTAGTTCTCTGCAAAAAATGTTAATTCTACCATATCTCCATGGCCTGGTGCATCATACTGACACTACTTCTGGTGTTTTATTTACAAACTTGGGTCCCGTTCACACGCGGCTATTTGGTCCGGGAGCGGGACAGTTCGGGGCCGGATCAAACCGGCGCGATCACACCACCACATGTGGGAAGCGTCTTGCTTCCGTGGCCGAACTGTCCCTTTCCCGGGATAAGCCGGCGCAAACTAAACCACCTATCTAGGTGGTTTAAAGGGAAGTGGTGCGGCAACGGGGCGTTTGATCGCCGCCGCTTCCCTGCGCCAGCTCAACCCCGGCCCGGATCCGAACTGCGCATGCCCGGACATGCGCAGTTCGGCCGGCCCCCGAGTAGGGCGTGTTTTCTCCCCGGCGTTTGATCGCGCCGGGGAGAAAAGGCGGCGCGGCCGGGGGATCCGTGAGATCCCGCCGCGCCGTGTCAACATTGGCGCGGCTTTTAAAAGCCGCGCCTTTTCCCCTGCGTGTGGCAGGGGCCTTGGATGTCTAAATGGGGGTTAAAATGAAGTCCTTATTTTAGCTAATTAAAATTATTCATACATGGTTTTTACATGCATTCTCAAGCAAATTTTACTGTTTCAAAAGTTTTGCATCTATTTGATTTATTCTATGGATTCCAAGAGTCCTAATTGCCTAAGAATTATTTTATTGGAGAAACAAAGACAACTTGCTAGGCAACAAAAAGAAAATCATTGCTTCCCCCATTTTGGGGAGCAGAAGCAAACGATCACTATTGCCTTTATCATCATCTTGAATTTTAACAGAGAAGCCTGAAGGTGCATATCTGAGGCTGCAGTCACACACACTAAATAATTCACTTTCAATCCACTTTCAGTGCACTTTCCAACTGGATCTTGCTGTGTGAACTGGCAAAATCCAGCTGGAAAGTACACTGAAAGTGGATTATTTAGTATGTGACCGCAACCTAAGAGACCCTGTGTGGACTTTCTACTTAAGCAGTGCATTCTTTTAAAAAATTTACTTAATCTATACTCCACTTTTCTCCCCCAACTGGGACCCAAAGAAACCTATATTGTTCTCCTCTCCTCCATTTTCCCCTCACAACAGACAGCTCAGGCAGTGAGAGAGAGAGAGAGAGAGAGAGAGAGAGTGTTCCAATGTCATCTAGTGAGTTTCCATGGCAGAGAGGGGCCTCTGAATCCAGGTCTCCAAGATCCTAGTCTACCCACTAGGCTACATGGGCTCAGTCTTAGTTCACATTATCTTCAGTATGGAAACAGGGTACCTATATTGACGTTTGACTTTGAGCAATGTGCAATTTATTTAAACCTAATAAATGTATCAGTCAATTTATTTGACAGGCATAGGATCAATCAACTAAAAATTATTTAACCTTTGCCTTGGCGAATGAACTTGGTGGCATAAACCAGGGGTGGGGTGAATGTGCTTCCAGATCAGTGCTGACCATCCTCTTCCTGCTAGTCTGCTACAAATTGCTAATTAAAATTAGCCTGTACTTTTAAAATTCTGTTCAATGGGTAATAATGCTGGTGATTGTGAAAATAACAATAATAAAATAATATTATGGGGGGGGGGCTTTGGAACTAGGCTTGCTAAATGATGTCCAAGGCAATTTGCGTTAATACTGCAAAAGAAGCCTCCCATTGTGATCTGGTTGCAGCTATGTGCATTTTCCCAAGAAAGTGTTATGCATTAGTAATTAGAACTCTGCCTTTTGTTGTTAGCAGTAACCACACCAAAGCATGCTATGGGCTATTGGGGGGAAAAAACACTCCTTGCCGAGGCTAGGATGCACAGTTACCTTGTCTTCCAACCTGCATCTGGTCAAATGAATAGTTTTGCAGCTTGTTGTATAAATAGAATGTTTGTTCTACATAATGGATTTTGGTGTGATATGGTAAATATCGACTCCCGGGTGGGCTAAAATGCATAATTCATTGTGTAGCACATTCCAGCCACTCTGTCTCTTGCATGATTAACACAGGAGGCACACATTTTACTTTTTTCGGGGGGATGTAGAAGCTGGCATAGAAAGTTGCACAGATGAATACCAAGTGTTCAGATGTGTTGCAGAAAATTACCCAGCTCCATTGCAGGATATCTTCAAGCCCCCTCTGTGGCTTCTGTACATTATCATTAAGGCAATATGGTGATTTCAAGGCTTCCAAGATTGAATGCGCTTCGGTGAGACCACTCTAATATTGTTATCTTGGCTATGCTGCACATATTGCCATCTGTGGTGCACACAGGTAACTCAGGGTAATGCCTTTTAGGTTGTATTTAACAAGAAAAAAAGTTTACAGGAATCGACAAATAATGGACATATGAACTTACTGTGAAATGATTGGCTGTTCTGGTGGGAGGAGGGTTTGGAGCTCAGTCAACAAGGACTTCTGGAACAGAAATCTGGTGTCCATAGCTTCCCAGAACACATGCATATTTAATCCCATAATTAATTTGTAGGGCATGTCTACACTACAAGCTCAGGATGGTTTCATACCGGTTTAACAATCAGGGCTTCCTCAAAGGATCTCTGAGAATTCTCTACTAGCAGTCCTTAGCCTCACACAGAACTTCAGTGGCCAGAAGGACTGAGGAATCAGGAATTTCAGATAACCCACTTTAACTCTGTGGTGCAGATATGTGGCATTGGGTTCTCTCAGTCCCTTGAGCTTCCCAGGCTTCAGTCTGCTTTGTGTGAGTTTTTAATAAAATCCAAAGGCACAATATTTCCTTCCCGACAGGAAACATGAACTACTTAGTTCTCTGAACCAAATAGGGGCTCAGTGCTGGCGATATGAACAACATATGGAAGTTATAGGGTTGGATTAGCAGACACTATCCTGTTTCTCATCCGTGTATGAATTTTACACAGCATTGTCATCTGCAGTGGGATAATGTGAAAGAAAACAGCCATGCAGTGCATGTAGATTTCACTAAAATATCTGTTGCCTCATTTAGAAGCTGAAAGATCCATTTATCTGTGTTTTATACTTGACAGGCAAAAGCAGGTACTAAGAGCTCCAAACTACCAGTTTTGAAAACAGCATTGATCCTCATTTATCTGTGTGAGGCCTACATCAAAAGCCCAAAGAAGTCTTGACTCTGTGCCTTTTGAAACGTTTGATGCATGTCATAATTAATCAAGCTGCTGCTTAACATCCTATAGATTTCTTTAGAATTGTCACTGTTCTTCCTTGCTGAAAACCCTAATTCACAAAGTCAGGGACTCTACCAACTGCCAAGTCTCTCTCATTGAGGGGCAATGCCATGCTCTTGTGAGTTCAGAAAAGGTCCAAACAGACCTTTGTAGTGATTGCTCTCTCCACACTGAGAGCAGATGATAGTTCACATTTTCCAGTGCAAATAACTTTCCTAATGTGTAAAAAGCCCCCTGCAGAATCACTGGATCTCACTCTTTGCAACCTCTGTCCTGTTATGCATACTAATTTTGGTGTCATGAGTTTGGAGTAGAGAGCCAGTTTAGTGTGGTAGTTAGGAGTATGGACTCTAATCTGGGAGAACCGGGTTTGATTCCCCACTTCTCTACATGCAGCTGCTGGTGTGACCTTGGGTCAGTTACAAGTTATTTCAGAGCTGTTCTCTCATGAGCAGTTCTTGAATGAGCTCTCTCAACCCCACTACCTCACAGGGTGTCTGTTGTGGGGAGAGGAAGGAGATTGTAAAGCCCTCTGAGACTCCTTCGGGCAGTGAAGGATGGGGTATAAATCCAATCTCCTCCTCCTCCTCTTCTTCTTTTTCTTCTTCTTCTTCCTGTAATAGAGGAGGATTATAATGTATGTTTTAAGTGTCTGGGGGGGGTGTTGTTAGCTATACCTGCCCATATTATATTTCTGTACTAAAATATTTATAGTCTGCCTTTTCCCCAACATCAAAGTGGGATCCAAGGTGGGTAATTCCCTTTTGTAGGTAACTATTAAAGCTAAACATGAGCTATTGCTTTGGGAGATGTCATGGCTTGCCGACCCATGGGGCAGTGAAATAATGCTTTTATTCTTAAAACTTGCTGAAACAATTTGATAGCTATGGCCAGAAGCCAAAGAACCATGTAGGTACAGGTCAACCAACATGTTACAAATTTTGGTGAGTTTTCCCAAGCCCCAGAGGGAGTAATTTGCCCCACTTTGGAGTGGCACAGGATGAGACAGGGAACCTTCCTCCCTGTGTCATCATTCCAAGCCAAAGTGGGCTTCTGTGCATGTCCCTGAGGTTGCTGTGTGACTGAAGGGAAAGGAAGTTGGGTTCAAGGAAGCTGGATCTAACTCAACAAAATCCATAATGCATACTTAGGTCCGAGGAGTCCGAACAACCCTGTGGTGAAATTAAACAGGTTTCCAGTGCCATTTTAAACAGCAACAACATTTATTCCAGGATAAGCTTTTAAGAGTCAGTGCTCACATCAGCTGCATATTAGATATAGTTGTACTCCAATATATAAGCCACAGGAAGATGGTAGTAGTGAGATGTTACAGAAAGACAGAGGTCATTTCGGGGGGGATTGCGGGGGATCGCAGTTCCCCCGGGTGAGATACGGGGGGCGGGGCACATGACAAAGCCCCACCCCCTGCTTCCGGCTGCCCCGCTTCCGGCCCTCATTCAGCCAGGAGGAGGCAGGAGAAGAGGGAGGGTAAGTTGCTTCCTCCCTGCCTCTCCCCACCCCTGCCTGCCTGGGGCCAGGGAGGGCCTTCGTGGGGCTTCCTTGCACTCCCGCCGGCCTTGCAGGTCCACCGCCGGGCCCCTCATGGGGCTCACCAGTGGAGGTGCAAGGACGGCAGCGGTGGCCGGGACCGTTGGGGGCGGGGTGTGTGGCCTTATGACACACTTCCGGTGATGTCAGGGGTATGGCCTTATGACACACTTCCGGTGTTATCAGGGGGTGTGGCATATGCTAATGAGTTATGCTAATGAGTTCCCCTAGCTCTTTTTCTACGAAACGACCCCTGCAGAAAGACACCAGTTAGGAAAAAATTACCAGTCAAAGAGAACTCAGTCCACCCTGGGGTGAGCTCTCTCACCCTGAACTAGCTCAGTTATCTGTATAATTCTGCCAAATGATGGGAGAATTCTACCACACCAGGGACTGATGCATAGTGGGATGTGTGGTACAATATGTGATAAAATGAGAGTGTGTATGGGATTCTTGTTCTTCTTGTACAACATCCCCTCCCCCTTATGAGAAACTGCTTTGGAAACGAAGAGGAATTTTAAAATTGATGCCATGTCATGTTAGTATCAGCAGCTCAAAAGAAAAAGTAAAACAACACATTGGGCCAATGCAAGCCACTCCCATGAGCTTAATTGACTTCTTGTCTTACTAAAGCATTTTTTGTATGTGTGTGTGTGGCATTGGAACTAATGTTGTCTATCTTACCTGAAACTAGATTTATGCTAAGATTATTTCTGTGTTTCTGGGCATTTGCTTCTCTTCTTAAATGCTGATTGCGGTCACACAGGCTGTGGTCACACGGTCATTTTGATCGGGTTTCACTGCTGTTTCCTCCCATTTTTAAAATCGCTGACCAGATGGGCTGATCCGCCTCCCACGCCAAAGCGGGATCACTCCTGCAATGCTCCCAGTTCTCTCCTGCGTTTTCCTGCACTGGGGAAATCAAGTATTTTCCTGGTATTTGCGCTTTGAATCCGTGATTTCACCAATCTGGACAGCCATCTCTCACAATGACTGCGATTAGGGTCATCTGACCGTTCTTCCGCCTTTGAGCACATGAGCAAACCTGTACTGAATAAATTTGATATTTAAACGTTCAAGTGCACATCCAGAGGTCATGATCTTGCCCACCCCAGGAGTCCCCAAAGCTGCGGCATTAGGAGGGAGCCCCCGGCACCAGGGAGCACACCCAGCTTGCCAGCATTATTGAACTAAGGCTGGGCGGGCAGCAGGAGATGGCGTTGAAAGTTGCTGGGGAGGGGAGGTAGGCAGGCGGGGAAGGAAGTGTTGGGTGTGCTGGCAGGCGAGCTGGCGGTGGAGCGTGCCTCAGGATTCCCCAAGCTGCGATGTTAGGAGGGAAGGAGGGAGCTCCCGGCGCTGGGGAGCTTGCAGCTTGCCAGCAGCGTGGAAAGTTGCTGGGGGGAAGGTGGGCAGGTAGGGAAGGAAGTTCCAGGTGTGCGAGCAGGTGAGCAGGCAGTGGCGCCTGCCCCAGGATACCCAAACCTGTGACATTAGGTGGGAGGGAGGGAGCCCCCGGGGCCATGGAGCTTGCAGTTTGCCAGCAGTGTGGAAAGTTGCTGGGGGGGGGAGGTGGGCAGGAGGGGAATGAAGTACCAGGTGGGCCGGCAGGCGAGCAGGTGGCAGAGAGAGACACAGGGGCCAGTTGCATCTAGATGGTGCCCAGAGCCTCATTGCACAATGCTTGCATTTCAGAGAGGGATGTGTGATCATCCCAACCTGGAAAAAAATATTCCCAGTCAAATTTATAGTAGGAACAAATTGCAATTAGTTTGCCGTGTGACCACAGCCACACATTAAATAATCCACTTTCAATCCACTTTCAATGCTCTTTTCAACTGGATTTTGCCAGTTCACACAGTAAAATCCAGTTGGAAAGTGCACTGAAAGTGGATTGAAAGTGGATTATTCAGTGTGTGTGACTGCAGCCAGTGTCTATCCTCTTCACCTCTTTTTTGTATTTGCTCCCATGTAATGGTAGCATAACAAAAAAGCCATCTTGGTAAATGAAAGACATGACATTCAGCAATGCAATTTAAGGCCTTGATAAGTCAGAAGTTAAACACCGGAGGGGTATGGTCTCCTTTTAATGTCAGCACTGTTCCCATTAACATTAATGGGGGTTATACGGGTGCTTCAAACAGAGAATGTGCACCTCAGATTGCAAATGATCACTTACAGACTCCATTGCTAAATTATTAACACATATCATTAAAGCCAAGCCACACCCCCACCGTCATTAGGCCATGGCAAAATCTGCACAACTATATATGCCTCACAGTTTGTTCTTTAGAACAGGAGCAAAGATACCCTTTAGCACCCAGAATGAATTGGATGTAAATATTGATTCACTGCTTTCCATGCTCATGTCACTGCATGGAATTTTAAGAAGATGCTATACCTTTCAGACTATAAAATATTTTCATTTCAGGATATCATTCTGCAACGAGTTTGTTGTGGGGGGGGGGTTTAAGCACTTTGGAAAATATTTGTACTACTGGCATAAAAGTCTTATATTTTGAATGCTAATAAGTGCAGTGCCTTGCTAGGAAGAAATAACAATGGGTTATTGTACCCCCAGATGTTTGTATGATGACTTACCCACTTCTTTGTATAATGAAATATATAGTGAGGAAGCAATTGTTTCTCACAGGATTACTACTAGGAATTAACTAAAGGCCAACATACATAATACTTTTTTCATGAGGTCCTTTCCCAGCAGGGAATATTGTTTTCTGAAGCATGTGAAGCCCTGATTTGGCTCATAATGTGCCACTCCAAAGTTCTGCATTTAATTCCCCACAGGTCATTTCAACTTGGGAAAATGGAGGGGAAGGGAGGCAGGAGACCCTCCCCATACTGTGGTCCTGAGGCAAAACAGCCCCCCCGCAGAGTTTAAAAATCACATTCCCCTCTGCTGTGTGGCTGCAGAGAAAGCAAGTTGAGTCCAAGGATCCCAGAAAATATATCATGTAGGTGGGGGGTTCTTTTTTGGGGGGGATACATAGATTTTGCACTGTTGCACTGTAGCTGAGATTCACAGTCATAGGACTGATTCCAGAATAAGTACACTTAGGGTGCAATACTAAGCAAGTCTACTCAGAATAAATCCCATTTTATTCAATGCTGCTAACTCTTTGGAAAGTGTTCTTAGGACTGCAGCCTTAAGTCTCATGTATCAGACTCTGAAGATTAACATGGAAGTTTCACAGAATTTAAATCTGTAATGTGCAATCTATAAAGCAAAATATCTATGTTCTGTGAAATCAACAATTGTGGGGGGCCCTTTAGTTACTCTGCTGTTGTGGGAGCCAAAGCGGCATAGCTCCTTCCCATTGCTTCCAGATAATAGCAGAAGACTCAAGTCACATGGGAGTCTACTCTGGCTCATCTAGAAGCCAACATCATACTCCCTAAAAGGTAAAATACTACTAGAGTGGAAAACGACCCAACGTAGGCTTTTCACAGATAGCGGAGGATTTCTCAAATTATCCAAGCATTGTAGGAACGATTTGAACTACAATGACCTCCATGCCACTAAGATAAGAAGAGGTCTCAAAGTTATTCCAAAAGAATTAATACAGTATTAACTCAGAAGAGTCAATGTAGCTCCATGCAAACTATATCTGACAGCACACTTCCAAGTGAGGGAACTACTTTCTTTGGCTGCCATTGGCATTAGGTCAGCCCTAAAGGGGTTACACCACAAAGGGGATCATTACTTTAGGGTTGGAGTGAACGTGTAGCAGCCATGGTTTTATTCTTTACTTTCTGTGTGCTAATTATTAAATTATCATGCCTTTGTGTGCGTTTTTTATTGTTAGGTGCCTTGGAGGCTTGTTATCAGGCTGACAGACAGCATATGAATATTTTAAATAAATAAATAGGCAGTTGTTAAATGAATATGTTTCATATGTATCTTATTTTTTGAATGCCTGATCATTAATATTTGCCATAAGCACAACATCCCGTCCAGCAGGCACCTCAGCAGCTGACGTCATTTGACAAATGGATGCTTTTAAAGTGCCCTCGGTTTTTTCTAACTTGAAAGGCAACAGGACTTGAGTATGCAGCTCTTTCATTCCCTACTGTAGCTCCAGAAGAAGGGCAAATTTCACCGCAGTGGCAATGGTAATAGTAGCATTTATAATTTATGTGGCAGTGCTTGCTGCAAAGTGCTGTGCAGTTTTTATCTCATTCACCTGAAGCTAATACAATTTAGAACTTAACTCCAGCCTTCAGAAAAATGGCACTGAATGTTGTGTGTTGAATGCTCCACAAATTAAATATAATTCCTCTGCTCATAAAAGACAAACAAGCCAGTGAGAAAACTAAGCCTAAACAGTCCTCTCCTTTCTATATTAGGGAAGTTTTGATGCAGGATGACCAAACCTTGTGTTTCCCCCCAAATATTCAGCTTAATAATTGTACTGATCTGAACGAAGTTCAAATCATTAATCGCACATGACCTTCTGGGTAATTTGGGCAAGTTATTCACCATCTGTGTGCCCAAGTTCCCCACCTGTTTGTCACCGGCATGGTAAAACCTATGGGACTCATAGAGCAGAACAGGCCCTGTGAAATGTAAGTTTATTGGAGGAAAGGTGAGATGAAAATTAGACAGATGATGGCTCAAAACTTGAATCCAGCCCTGAGTCCAGATCTATGAATCAACTGCACAGCAGGAACAAAAGTTGGGTAGAGAGATAAGCTTTAGTCTAGATAGGTTTGAAGAAAGCAGACAACTTGTTCCAACAACTGCCTAGATATAACTGAGCTCTGTCCATGTCTTGGCTACTTATTCCAGGCTCTCCCATGTTTCCTGCTGATCACAGGCACCTGACTTGACTAGGGTTGCCAGGTACAATGTCCATGACGGCGAGGGGTGGGAGGGAACTTTCTGGGAGTGGGGTGGAGCGATGCAATGCGGTGACATCCAATGTTCCTTCTAAGCTGTGGACTCTTGTGAGCAAAAATTCTACTTTGTGAGCTACTGGCATTAAAGTTGTGAGTGAGCAATTTGGCTACTGCATACATTAGTTTGCTCTGGAGCCAACCTTCCTGAGCCAAGACAAAAACGTGTGAGCTGAAGGCTGAAAAACTGTGAGCTAGCTCACACCAACTCAGCTTAGAGGGAACACTGGTGACATCATGTGGAAGTGACATCATCATGTCTGGGATGCTGCATGGCAACGCTTTCATTTTTGGGCAAAACTCTACAGTAAAATTGGCATCAAACCATAGAATTTCGCCCCCAAACCAGAGCATTGCTATGCAGTGTCCCTGATGTGATTACATCACTTCCACATGACATCAGCATGTCAGGGTGCCACATAGTGATGTCACTGTTTGGGGTCGGTGGGCAGAAGCCCCCAAAACTGGGGGATCCCCTGCTCAGAACTGGGGAATGGCAACCCTAGACTTGAGGTACCTATGAGATCCTGATCTTTCCCTTAACATTATACTGGATATATTGAGTATTTTCAAAGGAAAGCTGGGGGTCATGGGGCCTTTGGTGTTATATGAGGTCTTCGGGGAATCTATGGAGAATGTCTCTTGTCAGGGGATTCAGGTTTGGGGATCTCTGGTAATATGAGAACTACATACCTGATGATGGAGCCACGGGCTGACAGCTGGTCCTATCACCACATCCAAACCAGTTTGGGGTAGTGGTTAAGTTTGATTCCCCACTCCTCCGCTTGCAGCTGCTGGATGACCTTGGGCAAGCCATAGTTCTGACAAGAGCTGTCCTTAAAAGGGCAGTTCTTGAAAAAACTCTCTCAGCCCCACCTACCTCACAGGGCATCTGTTGTGGGGAGGAAAAGGGAAAGGAGTTTGTAAGCTGCTCTGAGACTCCAAGTGAAGGGCGGGGTATAAACCCAATCTCCTCCTCCTCCTTCTCCTCCTCCTCCTCTTCTTCTTCTTTTGTGTCAATGTTATTCAATGTTACTCAAGTGATGACACCATTTGTCAGACAAAAACATGAACTAACCACTACACTATCCCATTATGTGTACATTTATGCAGAATTCTTTCTATAGTTTTGTATGGATTTCAGCTTCCCAAGTACTCATGAAATGTTACAAAATATGTCATTATCTCAGGACATCCTCAGAAAAATACCTTCAGAAATTTACTTCTGTGAGTAATATGCCTGTTCCTTACTTACTGTGTGGCAGGATAAATACCCAGATCAAGAAAATGTAGGTGCATCAAATATCTACCCTTCCAGTCAGAGAAGCAATCAACCTTTCCAGTTCCCACTTTCTCCTACATAGAACCCATGGGGTACTGTTATTCTTCAGCCTAAGCCACAGTTAAAGAAATGCACACATGCTCAACCCTAGTTACCAAACACATTATCTAACCATGCTTTACCACAAATACAGCTGACATGACACTTTTGTGACCGGCAGCAATGCCATCCACACCCATCCAGCTCTTTAAATCTGAATTAAACTCATCCTCTCTCTAGCAGCTCTTCAACTGTTGTGAAACTCATTAGAGCTTCGGGACAGCTTTTAATTATTGTGCAGATTAAGTTCAATAAACAACCAACAAGAACTATACTTCTTTTAAACCCATGATACTAAAAATGTTATCCCCCTAATAGAAAGCTATTAATTAGGGAATGTTGACCTAATGAGCTCTGTTCATTTGGAGGATGATGAACGTTGCTTTTAATCAGACCTTTTACAAGCTGTTGATTGTTAACTTCGGGTTGTTAATTATTCACACCTTTAAATGTTAAGATGGTTCGAATATTTCATGAATGCTCTCTTTTTAATAAAAAGTGACACTGGGTTTTATAAGCTTGGAATCACACTTACTAATTTACAGTCATTTTGCACTTCAGTGCCAGTCGTTTATAATTAACTCTCTCTTTAAAAATAATAAATGACCTCTGGCTCACTATTGTCTGTCATAATTAGCATACTGTCTTTTAAAGAGGAAAGTGTGTTTTCTCTTCATTAACAGTAATACTACCTAGGCAGACAATCAGTAAGTCCGTGATCTGGAAACCGCCATGGACGCCAAATTACCCTCTCTACCAGGACAAAATCAATTAACACCACAAGGGATGTCATTATTGTCACATTATGTCACCTGATATCCTCCAGGGTAAATAAATGATTTGTGGAATTTTTAATGCTATGACTCTGAAGCACAAACATGGGAACTTTGGCTGAATAATGCATGCTATATTATTTGATAGTGCATTATATGCCAGAAACTGTGAATATCCTTTGCCCTGTTGCTGAGGTGGACAATCCCATTTCACAGAGTGTGCAACAGTGAAAGTGGTATGCATCGTCTTGCCTCCAGGATATCCCTTCCATCATATGAATATTTTAGCAGGTGTTCTTTAAATGATTTTCTATACGTGACTTAAAGCAGCCATATCATCTGGATTAGACAGATATGCTTATCTCTATACCAATGTTCCTGGAGTTGATTTGAATGCCATATAGGATGCTGTATATTGTACATTATTAATATTGTGTCTTTATCTTCCACCATAAAAACAAACTTGGACTAGAATCCAGCACTTTGTTGAAGATGCTGGTAATGGTAAACCATGGGATTCGATACATTTTAAAGTAATGGTATCACTTCAGGGCCTTCTGAAAAGAAGTCAACCTTCTTCTTCTAAATGATCATCTTCCATCCCCATCAGGATGGGATGTCTTGCTGTGTTAGGCAGAGCCATAATGTATCTGCTATGACCCTCAACACTCCATTTCAAATCCTAGAGGCTGAATCCAGGAACAGAAATGGTCCGAATTTCAAACATAACGTGCCACGGTAATCAGATGATTGAATATCCTTAATTTTATTTAATCTCAATGCAGAGTATTCATTGTTCCATTTTTCTTTGCATAATCAGTTTAGCGGTTGTGATAAATTTATTTTTAAATAATTACAAGACATTTTTTGTTATTCTTGTTCTTGCTGGGTATATGTTTTTGCTTCTCAGCTACATTTTAGAACATCAGCATCTCTTTTTTTTAAAAAAGTATACACAACTTCTATATTTTGGGCCTACATCAGGGGGTATTTAATTAAGTCTATTCTGTCTAACATGATCTGATGTCATTGTACAAGGATATGTTCTTTGTTAGCAGCGCTCTTAGTTTCAGACTCCTCTGTGTATTTGAAACCATGGTAACAGAACAGTAAGCTAAGGCCAATGAGATAATGAGATATTCTCATTGTAATTGTGTTTCATGAGGGCACACAATCCCATGGGTGGTATCTGACTGTCTTTACAACCGCTAACAGAATTTAAGAAACAGGCATATATAAGTGTGGTACAATTTTTCACAACAGTAAACACTTCTGACACAGCACTTTTTTTAGTTGTTTCCAACATGTTCAAGTCCATAATCTGGCTTTATGTCACAGGAAGCCGTTCCATTAATGAATATCAATATTTTAAAATCCTCAGAACTTCAAGGAACTTCAGGTCTGAACTGCATTAATGAGCCTCAGCGATGCTGTTTTGCATTATAATTATTATCTAGGTTCCAGCTAGTGCTGGGTGGAGGCAAAAATAAATCCAAAACAAAACTAAGGAGCTGGGTAAATGAATTTAAACTTCCTCAACTCTTGAACATGAGGAGATGTTTAATTCAGAATTTGGCTTCTATAAAACAGCTTGAGCCATCTCCAATTTCCTTATCCCACTGTTCATGCTGTAATCATAAAGTTTGACAAGCCTTTTAATTGTAGGATTGAGGGAGAGTGGATAATAATAAATATGGATTTTTTGTTTGTTTGTTTTAGTTTCCATTGTCTGTTCAGAGAAACAAAAAATGACAGGATTATGTCCAAAATATTTGAAGTTTATCCACAATCCCCTGTCCCCTGCCCCCTTCTTTTGAAGTCAAGAAAGAGGTTGCTATGTTTTATTCCCAGGAGCATTGAAGGACACTCTAATCCTGATTACGCTACTGGCCCTGGATGACTTTTCCTCCTTTAATCAATAATTTAAAATTATTTTAAAAAATATATTCAGAGATGATAAGAAAACAGCTGGATGAATTAAGCAGGGCTCCAACTTGTATCCTTAAACAAAAGGGGTGAATTGTAATGTCACCAGAGCCACTTTCAGCCTCGTGTTTGTCCTTACACAACTAAAAGGGCTTAAGGACGTGCATTACAAGGGCTCTGAAATATTTATGTGAATGTTACCCATCTAACATTGAATCAGAAGGCAGGACTTCTTTGCACAAAGGGCTCATTTTCATTCTTAAAGATTATTTCATCATGAGAATCTTTGTATTCTAAGCAAGCACAAACATAAGGCTGTGCCTCAGTTGTATTTAATGTTGAATGACAAATTAACTAGCAACAAAGCTGCATGATCCTACACAAGAGAGTGAGGCTTCGGCTTGGCTTTCTTTTGTAACTTTCAGCATTATGCAAATGGTTTCTTTTTCTTCTGTTTTCTTTTTCTCACTCTTTTCCATACATGGGGAAAGTGGGGTTATTGGACTAACACTGGTCTCCTACCCTTCTAAGGCCATGACCTGGATAGTCCAGGATAGCCCAATCTCGTCAAATCTCAGAAGCTAAGCAGGGTGTGTGAAGAAGTGAACAGTGGCTTACGAAAGCTCATACCCTGCCACAAATTTTGTTAGTCGTTAAAATGTTGCTGGACAATTGCTCTTTTCTGGGGTCAGCCCTGGTTAGTGTTTGAATGAGAAACCACCAAAGAATACCAGAGTTACAACACAGAGGCAGGCAATGGCAAACCACCTCTGAATACCTTTTGCATTGAAAACCCTGTGACTTGAGGGTAAACCTCCCCCCACTTCCAAAAGTTGGGGGGGAAGTGGGATGGTATAGTTCAATCTCGTGAGATCTCAGAAGCAAAGCAAGGTCAGTACTACTTGTATGGGAGACCACCAAGGAAGACTCTGTAGAGGAAGGCAATAACAAACCACCTCTGTTTCTCACTTGCCTTAAAAGCCCCTTGCTGGGACCACTATAAGTCTGTTGCAACTTGATGGCACATAGGTACATATCTTTCTAAGGATCTTAGAACACATAGTGCTCCAGGTTCTCCTTGGTATCCCCAAAGTACACAAAAGACATAGGTAGCCATATTTGTCTACAGCAAACTACAAAACAAAGAGCCAGGTAAAACCTTCTATTAAGATCAACACAGTGTACAAGCTGTGATGTTCTCCAGAACTCTTAATCAGGCTAGATGTTAATAAACAAGATCTGTTAGGTAATACATCAAAGACAGAATATTCTGCAAACCTCATTAGTCACAAAATGGTCAACTTGCAGTTTTTATGTTTTCAGTTGGATGGCATCCCTTCTTTGCTCTTTTTCCCGGAAGGCCATTGGTCCAACATGACACTAACTACATTCTGCTCCTGTTGGGGTCAGCAGAGTGCGCTGTCCAGACTGAGGATTTATGTCCAGAATTATCTTTTTCTCCCCCTTTCTCCTCATGCCTCCTTTGTTTTTCAACATCCAGCCTAATAAACAGTTCTGAAGAACTCAAAAGTTTGGATACCATGTTGGATTATTTTGGTTAGACTTAATAAAAGGTATCACATAGCCATTTTTATAGGGCCCCCTTGGTTTTTACATGTGTTCTATTCAAGAATGTGCTGTAGTTAGCAGTGTGCACAAAAGGATGTCTTCTGAATTTTACTGATCATCATTAAGAATAAGAAGAGTAGGTTTTTATATCATGCTTTCTCTACCTTAAGGAGTCTCAAAGCAGCTTACAATTAGAGATGGGAATGAAATGGCTCACGAACAAAGTTCAGGATGAATTTTGGCTAGTTTGTTGTTTGTGAACCAAAGTTCGCAAACTGAAGAGCCGCCACAAAGTTCCATGAATTTCAAGGTAGTTCATGGTGGCTCATGGCAGTTTGCGAAGAGCGGAAAGCAGGGGTTTAAATGGCTCTAAGACCCTGCTTTCTGCTCCCTGCAAAAAGCAGTAGGGAGAAGAAAGCAGGTGTCACGAACTGCTACCAACCAGTTCGATTCATGAACCAACCTCCAGGTTCATATCAGTTCGTGGTTTGGTTTGTGGTTCAGCCACGAACCATGAACCAAAATGAACTGGTAAAATGTGGTTCATGCCCATCCCTACTTACAATCTCATTCCCCTCCTCTTCCCACAACAGGCACTTTATGAGGTAGGAGGTGCTGAGAGAGTTCTGAGAGAACTGTGACTGGCCTAAGATCCCCCAGCAAGCTTCATGTAAAGGAATGGGGAATCAAACCCAGTTCTCCAGATTAGAGTCTGCAGCTTTTAACTACTACACTAATCTGGCTAGTTAGATCAATCTTCCTAGCATCTAGAAATATTTCTTTTCCTTTCAGTGGAAAGTGGAACAAGTTCTTCTGTGAATGCCAGAAACATGGTAAATTTCATTTCATGTCATGTAAATTGTGTGTGTGTGTGTGCATGAGCATATTCCTGTCACGATATCAAGGCAGGACAAAGCTGTATTGCTTATTTTCTCCAGTCTCTCCAGTTTCTCCCATTTGAGGCATTTAACTTGTTTTCCCCACTCAGATTTCCCACTGAGCTCGTGGTTTTAGAATCTTTACTGCCACTCTGGCAATAAATTTTCATAAATATGCAGCCAATGTAAACCAATGCCAACATCATCGTGTTACACATACAGCCATGTAAAACATACACTCACACACATCTGGATAGTGATTGTCACTAAAGTTGTGATATTGTCAGTAGAATCGCAGAAGTGATCTCTACTTTCCCTAGATCCTGATCTGCAAGGTTTTCAAACAGAGGCTAGATAGCCATATGATAGCAATGCGGATTCTGTGAATTTAGGCAGATCATGAGAGGGAGGGCAGGATGGGTTGCCTCAGTGCTTAGTTCTTGTAGCCCTTTTTCACACCCAGGGAAATGCTAATTGCCACTTTGGGGTCAGGAAGCAATCCTGGAGGTTTGTTTTTGTCATCTTCTGGGCGTGGAACAGTGGTTACTGTGGGTGTGGAGGGGGAGGTATTTGTGAATTTCCTGCACTGTGCAGGGGGTTGGACTAGATGACTCTGGAGGTACCTTCCAACTCTATAATTCTATGAATGTGCACATTAACAGACAGGTCTGGCAGTCTGAAGACAAGTGGATAAGACTGAAAGCAGCTCAGACTGAACAGTCAGGCCAGAATCAACAACCTTATGGAATTGTGTCGGTCCTGTCCATCACCTGACCACAAGTAATCTGATAGCTGCACTACCACCCACCAGCCATCTGCAGTGGTAGTGCTGAAGGACAGCAGAGACCCAAGCAAGAAGCTTCCCTTTTTAGCAAGCTTCCTCAATTTCACAGAAAGTTAGATGCCTGGCTTACACTGCCGGACCTCTGGTGTCTCACACCGATGACACTCTAGTTGGGCAGCTCTTGCAAACCTTTATAGTGGTATAGTAAAACTGGGACAGGGTAACCAAGAGACTTTTTTTTTTTGCATGAGGGGGCTCTCATCTGCCCCCATTGTCCCACTTTTCATGCTATGCCAACCAATCAGACTAATTTGCTCCATTTCCATTTGCCTGAACGCGCTACCATGTTTTAGGGGATTCCCACTTACACAAGAACTAATACCTCATTTCAATGATGTTTCAATGGATGTGCTTAGTAAATTACATGTTAGATTAATAAAGAGACAGAATCACATTTTGTTTATTATTCTGCCTGTTATAACTGTGTTCAGAAATAATTATTAAGCTGAGCATTCATTAACTGGGTTGTTCCCAGAGGATGATTAATCAGTTAGTCTAATTTTCTTAACTAAGTGCATTGAGACTTTCCAAAAGCCCAGTGCAGAAATTCGTTTTTTCTCTGTAGCTGTGAATCCAGGCAAACCTTACAACCCTTTCTTCATAACGGTATTACTGCTATAAAGATTGCCATGCATTGGAGATGTCACAGTCCCCTCTATAGGGTCCAGGCCTCTCCAGAGAAGATGGGAAAGTCTGGATCTTTACAAGGGTGGAAACTAAGTTAGTAACTGAGGGGTAAAGCAAATCATGGTAACTGGACTGGCAAGCCTGAGGGATACCCCCAAAGGCAGCCCAAATGTATTGAAGATACAGAAGGAACAGGGAGCAGGAGTAGCTGAGGAACCAGGGCAGGTTTTCAGGGTCAGGAAACAGAGTGGAGCAGAAACAGGCAGGGGCAGGGCAGGGCAGAGCGTTTGGTGATCTGCGTATCTCAAGTGCTTTATTGTCTGCTGATAGGGAGAAGAAGAAGGTGCCATCAAGTTGCAACTAACTCATGGCAATACCTTCCATGGGTAGGGATGCCAGCCTCCAGGTGGGGCCTGGAGATCCCTCCGGAATTACAGCTCAGCTCTGGACTACAGAGATCGGTTCCCCTGGAGGAAATGGATGCTCTGGAGGGTGGATTCTATGGCATTGTGCCCCACTGATGCCTCTGTCCTCCTCAGATTCCATCACGAAATCTCCAGGAGTTTCCTAACCTTGATCTGGCAACCCTATCCCCCCATCCCCCGCTGGTGGCCAGGGAGGACCTAGCTATTGGGTGAAATGTAAAAAAATAATAAAAATCATTTGCCTTGGAAGCATAGAAGATTTTTCACAGTATCTCTGATTCTCCAGGTTTCCCGGTTAAAGGAAAAATGTTGTTCAAACAAATTACAAAGATGATCTCACTCCAATGGTAACAAGAGAAAGAAATTTTACTTACAAAAATATAAGCAAATCTTACATGACATATTCATGTAGGGACAGTTAACTAATTGTGAACAGATTAACTTCAAAAAGGTTAACTTGCTACAGCTCCAAGCCCATGTAAGAGACAGAAGAAGAGAGGTCGTATGGAAGATGAAAGCAGACGGCAAGCAACAGCCAAAGAGGCTCAACATCTAACTGATGAGAGGCAGGACCAACTGCCAAGAGTACCTGAATGAGAGAATTCTCTTAACCCTTTCCCTCCCGGATCCTCCTGCATGCAGAGCTACAATATCTAACATTATATGTTGCGGACATGAAATGAGCAGAGGTGGTTTGACATTGCTTTCCTCTGCATAGCAGCCACAGTGATCCTTGGTGGTTTCCCCATCCAAGTACTGACCATGGCTGACCCTGCTTACCTCCCAAGCCCTGATGAACTTAGGCCAAGCTGGGCTAATCAGCCTGCTTTAGAATGAGTCCACCATAATTCTGTTCCTGTGGGTTAGAGGACTCTCACTAATAGTGTGGGAGGTAAAGCTGACAGTGGGAGAGTAGAATTGGCCAGCTGCTCCCTCTTCAACCAATGGGAGTGCAGTTCACGGGCCTCAGTTCCATAAAACCAGCAGAAGAGTACTTTTCTATCCAGCCCAGGATTTAGGAAATCATTCACAAATGTATTAAAGAAGAAGAGATTGGATTTATACCCTGCCCTTCACTACCCAAAGGAGTCTCAGAGCAGCTTAAATCTTCTTTCCCTTCCCCTCCCCTCCACACAACAGACACCCTCTGAGGTAGGTGGGGCTGAGAGAGCTAGTCCCAGAACTGCTATTTCTAGAACAGCTCTGGGACAACTGTGACTGACCCAAGGTCACTCCAGCAGCTTCATGTGGAGGAGTGGGGAATCAAACCCATTTCTCCCAGATTAGAGTCCATGCTCCTAACCACTACAACAAATTGGCTCTATGGTTGCATCATTATGAACAGTAAAGATGTACCAACTAACAATGTTGGAAGCAGGGGTCATTTCCTGCAGGAGTGCACAGGAGCAGAGCTCCGACAGTAAAGAGCCCAGGGGGCGGGCACATGCAATCAACTTCACCCCCTGCTCCCAGCAGCTCTCAGTCAGAGCAAGAAGCAGCCAGGTAAGTTGCAGAGTCCCCTGGCCCAAAACAGTCTAGTGGCACCTTTAAGACCAAGTTTTATTCAGGTACAAGCTCTCCCTCCTCTGTGAGGACAGATCTGCACGTTCCCTCCCCCCCAAAAGCTAGCAATCCAAAACAGTCCAGTGGAGCCTAAGCGATGGGTGTTGCCTTCTGACACACTTCTGGTGATGTCAGGGGGGGTGGCATATGCAAATACATTATGCTAATGAGTTATGCTAATGAGCTCCTGCACCTCTTTCTCTACGAAATGACCCCTGGTTGGAAGCATATGTTTGCTTGTTTTTCAAGTATTTTCAAGTATTTTCCTTTGAAGATTTTGCTTTACAGGAAGACTAATGGAGGGTGAGATTTTTATCTGATGCCCCAATCAGTCTTTAATTCTAGACCCTTCTGTTTCCAGCAATTTTTAAATAACTTAATAGTCAAGACATTTCAAAACAAAACCTTGGGGGTTTTTTACTCTTACAATCCCAAGCTATCTGTCTCGTTAAGATGCCTCCCCCCCCATGTGTTATTACAGCTGAGGATCATAGTTCAGTGCTTGTAACATAAATCTGTTATTGTAGCTTGCATATAATTAGTTATCAATGTCTGTGGTTTTATTTTTCGATATCAGGGTGTACATTAAGCATCAGAAACATTTAAGAGCTTGGCTATCACTGCACTTTATGATTCCGCCATTCATTAAGCTGAAGCTACAAACATTTACTATGACAGCAACATCATATTACGGCTCAGCAGATTTTTTTAAAAAATGAAAACTAGCCCACATGTGTAACAATTTGCATTACACGATCCAATAATGAGGCTTACATGTTAACCATCATGTAACTCATCTTGTTTGCAAGGACACTGAGTTCCTATAGTAAGTATCATGCTAGCAAGACTTCATGGTAGTGATTCCTTTATTTTAATTATTTATTTTTATACTACTTCTCTTTGGCTAAGAGCTCAAAGTGGTTTACACCAATGAACAATTATATCAATTAAAACAGGTACATCAATTACATAAATTAAAATAGGTACAAAAATAATATAATAAATATCTAATAACATCCTGTGTAATCATATAAAATAATACAAATACAGAAAAAACTATCTAATCTCCCATCCCTAAAACCATCGGACCAGTGTTCCCTCTAAGCTGAGTTAGTGTGAGCTAGCTCACAGTTTTTTAGTCTCCAGCTCACACATTTTTGTCTTAGTTCAGGAAGGATGGCTCCAGAGCACACTAATTTATGCAGTAGCCAAATCACTCCCTCACAACTTTAATGCCAGTAGCTCACAAAATAGAATTTTTGGTCACAAGACTCCACAGCTTAGAGGGAGCATTGCATCGGACCCCTTGCAGGTAACATCAAATATTACAATACCCACAAGCCAACTATACTTCACAATGAAGAGATGTTAGGAACCAAAAGCAAGCAAGGTGAATAACTAACTTCAGGGGGAAATTACTATATAGAAATGTGTATACTGAGTTTCCAATTGATTTCTGCTGGTAAGAAAAGTAGATTTTGAAGGCTGTTATTTGGATTAAGGGTGGGGCGGGGGGAGGTTGCTTAACTCTTTCTCTGCCAACCATTTTCTACTTCCAATTGCCTCCCCAGCTTGCTTTTCTCCCTGTACTATATTATACAGGATGTATCTCTCCCAGCTATGCATTTGGAGCCCCACATGGAGGCAATTTGTAGTAGGACAATAGTCAGCAGGGGAAGAGATAAGTATCCTTTTCCTCCCTGTCAGTTCTCCCATCTAAATCACAGTCTTGTCTTTTCTGAGCCAAAAAAACAGATGGGGCACGGTTGCACAAACTTGTGAAATTAGTCCTCATATTGATTTAGATTGCTGTAAACACAAGTGAAAAAAGGTATGGGGGGGGGCTAAAGTGTATCTGATATTATCGGGGATTACTGGCCTTTTTATTTCCATTCACTATGATCTGAAAGAGGAAACAAACTTTCATAGCTACAATACAATCCTGAAGGACAGAGTATTTTTGAGGCTCACTTACATGGCAGATATATACCAAATGCCTGCTCATTCACTCTTGCCACTGTTCCAAACTTTATATCTGCAGCTACATCCAGATAGATCTCAAACAAACATGTGTAGCTACGTTATCCTGAGTCAGACCACCCCCCCACTAGCTCAGTATTGTCTATTCTTAACTACAGCTGCACTCAAGGGTCTCCAGCAGACAAAGGTCCTCCCCAACATCACTCTGTGTGTATTTGTGTGCGTATGAGTGTGTAAAGTACCATCAAGTTGCAGCCAACTTATGGCGACTCCAGCAAGGGGCTTGCAAGGCAAGTGAGAAGCAGAGGTGGTTTGCCATTGCCTTCCTCTGCAGTGTCTTCCTTGGTGGTCTCCCTTCCAAGTACCGACCCTGCTTAGCTTCCAAGATCTGACAAGATCAGACTGTACCATGCCACCTTCCATCCTCCAGCATCTGTTACCTGAAGACATTTAACTGACATTTGAACCTGGGACCTTATACCATACAAATTGTATGGCTGTTACTGTGCCATGGTCCCTCACCAGCATCCCCCTTATTTTTGGGGATCTTCCTCCAGAATCTGTGTTTTTTGGAGACAGACTGTAACATCACTGAATGCCAGAAATTGCTTATATTGTACAGGTAAAATGACCGGATTTTAATCCCAAACAGAGCGAATCCTTCATTGTCCCATGGGAAGAAGAGTTTTTGATTCTCATATCTCCTTGCGTCACCTTAATTCCCTAGTATTTTCATTTGCAGGGGACATTCAAAATTCGTATCACCCACCAGTCCATGTCATTTCAGACCAGGACTGATTTGGGTATGTGAATGGAATTCTTACAGACCAACATTCCATACCAAGTGTTACTTTGTGACGTTCTATAACAAGCAAACCTTGGTTTCCAGTGTTTTGACTACTACATATAAAAATGTCCCATTTCCAGAATTTTCTAGTAATCTATTTCTGGTTAAATAAGATTCAAATGTCTAATAGTTGAGCATCTGCTTTAGGCAAATAAGCCTAATGGAAGCAATAGTAGAATTCTTCAGGGGCCTCTTGGTGGGTCCAGATGATGAAGATGTTGTTGAAATGTCTCAGAAAGAGGTCTTGTGTTCAAGTCAGGAAAAAGAGATTGAGTTTCTAGATACTCTTAATGACTGTGCTATGGAACAGATGGTCACAGACCCTACCAGGGGAGAGGCGATCCTGGATTTGGTCCTAAGTAAGCCCAAGACCAGGTGAGAGATGTAAAAGTGATTGCACTGCTTGGGAACAGTGATCTTAATGTTATTGAGTTTAACATTTGTATAAATAGGGAGTTGCCCAAAAAGACTGACACAACCACTTTTAACTTTAAAAGGGGTAACTTCTCTGATATGAGGGGACATATGAGGAAGAAGCTGAAAGGAAAAGTAGAAAGGGTCAAAACCATTGGGGAAGCTTGGAGACTATTTAAAACTACGATCCTAGAAGCTCAGAAAAAAATATATATACTGCGGGTTAGGAAAGGCACAAATAGGTATAGAAAAAATCCTGCATGGTTAACAAACAAAGTAATGGAAGCTGTAAAAGGTAAGAAGGATTCCTTTAAGCGGTGGAAAGCTAGTCTCAGTGAGGCTGATAAAAGAGAACACAGGCTGTGGCAAATAAAATGCAAGTCTGTGATCAAGCAGGCAAAAAGGGGATATGAGTAGCATACAGCAAAAACATAAAGACCAACAATAAAAGTTTCTTCAAATACATTAGAATCGGGAAACCAGCCAGGGAGGCAGTGGGGCCCTTGGATGACCAAGGGGTAAAAGGAGTACTGAAGGATGACAGGGGAAATGGCTGAGAAGCTGAATGCATTTTTTGCCTCTGTCTTCACTGTGGAAAATGAGAAGTGCTTGCCCACTCCAGAACCACTGATTTTGGGAGGGGTGTTGAAAGACCTGAGTCAGATTGAGGTGACGAGAGAGGAGGTCCTATGACTGATAGACAATTTAAAAACTGATAAATCACAAGGCCCGGATGGCATACATCTGAGAGTTCTGAAAGAACTCAAATGTGAACTTGTGGATCTCCTGACAAAAAAATGTAATCTTTCATTAAAATCTGCCTCCATTCTTGAGAACTGGAAGGTAGCTAATGTCACTCCCATCTTTTAAAAGGGTTCCAGAGGAGATCTGGGAAATTACAGGCCAGTCAGTCTGATGTCGATATCAGGTAAGTTGGTGGAAACTATTATTAAGGAAAGAATTAGTAGGCACATTGATGAACAAAAACTATTGAGGCAGACTCAACATGGGTTCTGTAAGGAAAGATCTTGTCTCACTAACCTGTTAATGTTTTTTGAGGGGGTGAACAAACATGTGGACATCGGTCTGATGCTTTTTAACTTGTTTATTAATGATTTGGAGTTGGGAATAAGCAGTGAAGTGGTTAAATTTGCAGATGACATGAAGTTGTTCATGGTGGTCAGAACCAGGGAGGATTGTGAGGCACTCCAAAGGGATCCGTCGAGGATGGGTGAATGGGTGGTCAGTGTGGCAAATGGGGTTCAATATGGCCAAGGGCAAAGTGATGCACATTGGAGCCAAAAATCCTAACTATAAATACACATTGATGAGGTTGAACTGGCAGAGACTGACCAAGAGACAGATCTTGGAGTCCTAGTACATAACTCAATGAAAATGTCTAGACAGTGTGCAACTGCAATAAAAAGGGCCAACGCTATGCTGGGGATTATTAGGAAGGGAACTGAAAACAAATCAGCCAATATCATAATGCCCCTGTATAAATCAATGGTGTGACTTCATTTGGAGTACTATGTACAGTTCTGGTCACCACACCTCAAAAAGGATATTATAGCATTGGAAAAGTGCAGAAAAGGGCAACTAGAATGATAAAAGGGTTGGAACACTTTCCCTATGAAGAAAGGTTAAAGTGTTTGGAGCTCTTTAACTTGGAGAAACAATGGCTGAGGTGTTGACATGAACGAGGTTTATAAGATTATGCATAGGCTAGAGCAGGTAGAGAAAGAAGTACTTTTCTCCCTTTCTCACAATATAAGAACTCGTTGGGCACTTGAAATTGCTGAGCAGTTGGGTTAGAACAGATAAAAGGAAGTACTTCTTCACCCAAAGAGTGATTAACGCATGGAATTCACTGCCACAGGAGGTGGTGGTGGCTACAAGCATGGACGGGTTCAAGAGGGAATTAGATATGCATATGGAGCAGAAGTCCATCAGTGGCTATTAGCCACAAGGTATACATATGAACTCTCAGGCTGGGGCAAGTGATGCTCTGTATTCTTGGTGCTAGGGGGGGGGCAACAGTGGGAGGGCTTCTAATGTCCTGGCCCCACTACTGGGCCTCCTGATGGCACCTGGGTTTTTTGGCCACTGTGTGACGGAGTGTTGGATTAGATGGGCCATTGGCCTGATCCAACATTGGCCTCTCTTATGTTCTTAAGAAATGGGCAATGGTGTAGTTTCTGAAGGCTCTTCTTCCCATTGGTCCAGATTGTTGATATAACAAATTGTTGTTTCACAGATACCTTAATTTGGTTGCTTGCGTCAGACATGAATTCTTGGAATGTACACATACACAGCATATACAGCTAGTGAATGCAGATACTCAAAACACAGTACATAAATGAGTACATGCACCTTCTCGCTTGTACCCAGAATAGAATTTTATTTGCCTTGTAGGAGCCACTGGACCCAAACCTGGTTCCCACATTTGTATTTGTATGCTAATTAACTTTTGTATTTGTATGCTAATTTACTGCCATTCGCAGATCTTTCTTACATCCAGTCTTAGCTATAATCACCCAGTACTTATGCATCTTTACTTTAAATGGCCCTTCCTGACAACAAGTGATGGTTGAGGAAGTTCTGTTCCACTGTATCAGAGGGAATGTGCTTGCAGATGAAAGCTCATAACATGAATAAAACCTTGTTGGTCTTAAAGGTGCCACTGGACCCAAACTTTGTTCTGCTGCTTTAGATCAACACAGCTACCCTACCTGGTTCTATCTTCCTATGCAGAGTCTTATTTGGTGGTCTCCTATCCAAGTACTAACCCTACTTAGCTTCTGAGATCTGATGAAATCAGAGTATGCCATGCTGCCTTTCCTCCCACATCTACCTAGTAAGAGGAAATCTTTTGTATTAAGTTACCAAGAGAGCCAAGAGGGTGTTAGGAAAGTGTGAACACTTCTAGAAACTGGAGTTGGCTTGTTTGCTACCCTAAGTTTCTAATAGTTTTCAACATACAAGAAAAAATCTCATAGGGAGTGGGGGAAGAAGAAGAGAGTGGATTTATACCCCACCCTTCACTTGGAGTCTCAGAGCAGCTTACAAACTCCTTTCCCTTCCCCTCCCCACAATAGACACCCTGTGAGGTAGGTGGGGCTGAGAGAGCTCTTTCAAGGACTGCCCTTTCAGGACAGCTTTTGTCAGAACTATGGCTTGCCCAAGGTCATCCAGCAGCTGCAAGTGGAGGAGTGGGGAATCAAACCTGGTTCTCCCAGATTAGAGTCCACGCAACTAACCACTACACCAAACTGGCTCTGTAGATGTAGAGTCCCTGTAGATGTTGACTGCAAATGAAATAGCACAAAGTACATTTACTTCTTAAATCCTTCATTGTTCCTTCCTATTATTATTACAGATTAAAAGATAAAAGAGCACGGAACAGCAAACTCCGCTAAGTGCCCTGGATTTCATTGAAAAGCACTCCTGGTAAAAGGGTCGTGAACATTCTTCAAGGAGTTTTATACCCCTATTACTCTTTGGAATTATTTCCATGCTCTCGTGGAAATTTTAAGCTTCAACATTGACAACTATGTTCATTTTTGTTTATTGACACCGTCGTGTCTCAGTCTGGCCGGGCTGCTTTAGTGAGAGCTTCATAAACTGCATTTTGTGGTTTTGGATTGTCGGTGAGGTCACTCAGTGGTGACTCAGATATGCTGCCCTGAAGGTATTTATGTGATCGCCACAGTCAGCAGGAAAATCTGCCCTTTCACAACAAGGCAAATATATCCCCATTCCGGATGGCTTTGGGCTCTGGAATGGGGGCTGCTCTGACAGCCATTGTCCTCGGGGAGAAATAAAGGAAACTGGCTAAACGCACACTATGTCCATGAATTTCTGCTCATCTACCATTAGAAAATTCATAAGAGACCATGATGATAGAAAGCTCAGGCTTCTGGTGCTGCAGTGGAAAAGACAGGAACGGCAACATGTACAAGAGCTTAGCCTCAGCATTCCAAACAGAAAAGCACATCAGAAGAGCATGTAATGTAGCAAAATGCAGTTAACTGGAGGAAATGCTTCTACTATTCCATGCTATCAATGAATGTTTGTCTGAATGCATATTTACAACATCTGTTCCCCATGTGGTTTACATTTGGATGGCAATCCAGCAACCATATTGCCTAAAGTTTTGGAGTCTCTTTTTTTTCCAGCTGTCTATGTCAATTGTCCTTAATCCAATATCATCTTTTCAGATGTTTACAGATGCACTAAGAGGGAAGATTATTTTAGAAATCATTCAAAAGAATGCCAACCCGAAAGAAATCTGAACCAAATGCTAGTGTTAAGTTTTTCTTTCAAATTTTTAAAAGACATATGAAAATGAAAAGATCCTTCTGACAACAGATTTAACAAAACAAAACCTTTCCACATTTTTACAGTGTCCATACAGGAAACAAATGCTGTACTGTGTCTTTTTTTAATTTAAGCAATATACACAAATCAAGTGTATTTATTAAATCAATGTTTAGACATTTTTTACAAGGAAGTGCAATTTAAAGAGCCGACATAAAAGATTTTCATCATAATGATACACATCTCGGGGGGGGGGAGTTATTTCAGGGGCCATGATAATTTCTTAAGAGAACTGAAGCTAATTGGGAGGGGGGGAAGGTTTTGGATAGCTAGGACGATAGTACAAACTGCCAGCTATTGACACTGGAAGTTGACTCAGTTCTCAACAACACTACAGTTTCTCAGTTTTATGTACTTTTTAATTTCCTCTGTGGAAAATCTGTTCTTCATAAAAGGGCTGCAAAAGAAAATGTGGAAAAACTTGATTCATTCCATATTTACATTCTTGCTAGTACCTGGAAATTTACCAATTACCAATGTGAGCCAACAACGAAGACAGACAATCAGGGCTGGCTGTATCAAGAAGCAGGGGCCAAGCAGGATGCTTCAGGTTGTAGAGTGAAAGGAATGGCAGGTTTAACAAGCAACTAGAAGTATGGGGGAGGGTGATTGTTTTCATTTCAATTTCTAATTTTTAAAATTTTGGATATTTGCGTACAATACATACATACGGATTGAATAAGAAAGGCAACTAGCTTCTGTACGCAAAATCGAAGATGATTTCATAGGCCTCTTCACTTATTAACACTTTCTTTCTTTCCTTTTTAGGTCAGGGGAGAGACCAAGGCTAAATGATAGGGCATGTATATTTCATACAGAAGTAGGTTTGCCAGGTCCCTGCTGGCTGCTGGTGTGGGATGGAGGGTAGAGCTGCAAGATCTAGATCAGGAAACTCCTGGAGATTTGGGGGTAGAGCCTGTGGAGGACAGGGACATCAGTAGGGTACAATACCATAGACTCCACCTTTCAAAGCAGCCATTTTCTCCATGGGAACTGACCTCTGTAGTCTGGACATGAGCTGTAATTCTGAGGGATCCCCCAGGTCCCACCTGAAGGCTGGCATCCCTAAAGGCCCCAGATTCAATTCTGGCCACCTCCCTTTAAAAGATCACAGGAAGGCAGCACTGGGAAAGATAAAACAGAAATGTTGTGGCCTTCCTATACACTCGCCCCCCATTGTGGCATAAACTTCTGCAGACTAGAGCCCACTCCATCACCATCTGCCTGGAAGACTTAAGAGCTGCTGCCAGACAGAACAGGCAACACTAAAGTAGACGGATCAATGGCCTGATTTGGTATAAGGTAGTTTCATTTTTTTACCACAACAGATCTTCTATCATTGTTTGAAAAGTGACATATTTGTCAAGCAAATGACAGCTCATTTGTCTACACAGATGAAGAAAAAAGGCAGCTAGTCAGACTTATCAAGTAACAGAAGTGTTAGGGATGCCAGCCTCCAGGTGGGGCCTGGGGACTTCCTGGGATTACAGCTCTTCTCCAGACTACAGAGATCAGTTCCCCTGGAGAAAATGGATGCTTTGGAAAGTGGACAGTATGGCATTGTATCCCACTGACATTCCTGTCCTCCACAGGCTCCACCCCCAAATCTCCAGGAGTTCCCAACCTGTATCTGGCAACCCTACCCCCCATCCCCTGCCAGTGACCAGCAGGGACTTGTTAACCCTACATCGGTATCTGTTCCCCTAGAGAAAATGGATGCATTGGAGGATGGACTCTATGGCATTGTATCCTACAAAGGCCCCTGTCCTCCCCAGGCTCCACCCCCAATCTCCAGGTATTTCCCAGCCTGGAGATGGCAACTCTATGCCTCCTGCCAATGGTCAGGGGGGAACCTGATAACCCCAACTTCTGACCCTATTATGCATTCTACTATTTTATAAAGAACCCAAAAACATGTTAAACTTTGTACAAAATGCAGAAGTGGCAGAATCCTACCACCCCCACCCAGTGTTCCCTCTTAGATGAATTAGTGTGAGCTAGCTCACAGTTTTTTAGCCTCCGGCTCACAGGTTTTGGTCCTATCTCAGGAAGGATGGCTCCAGAGCAAACTAATTGATGGAGTAGCCAAATCGCTCACTCACAACTTTAATGTCAGTAGCTCACAAAGTAGAATTTTTGCTCAAAAGACTCCGCAGCTTAGAGGGAGCATTGCCCCCCCCCATCCACAATGGAAAGTAGAGGGAGATCCCTGGATATACACAACATAGATAGAACAGCCCGTGGAGAGTGAGACAGCAATAAAGCCACAGGAAAGGTGAGGCTTGGACCTAAGTGCAGGTAATGGTAAGCAGAGATGAAATACAGATAATGGAAGGGGGATTCTGCTCTGATTTCCATGCATTGCTTGCAAATGAAAATACGTCCCCATAAAAAGTATCTTATGCAACGTAATTATACCATCCACGTATTGTACTACATCAACTGAATTTCTATTATAACAATAAGGGAAATGCATTAAGGATGGAAAAAATTGCAATTCAGCAAAATTTATTAGGGTGCATAAATTATGCACTCTGCGTTTATTTAATTATGCAACTTTGTATATCTTCAGTTAAGTTAATCCATTCCTAAATTATGCCTTCCGCATATTGGTAGGGGAGGCTGACAGTGCACATTAGGTTAGCAGGGATGTTGGGTTCTTCCACTCTCCCCCTCCCGCCCTCTTGGTAATGTTGGTCTATAGTGCAGGAAAAAACAGGAGGACTTGCTCATGGCTTTGTAAGAGGCCTGGATGAGGCTGAATGAAGTAGGAACAGTTAGGGCTGGTTGCATATGTTGGGGGTCCTGGGCAGAGACCTATCCCCTCCTCTGCCCACCACCAGGCCCTCCACTTGTTCCTTTCTTGCCACCCGACAACCCACCTCACCCCCTTGCAAGCCCTTTCACCACCCACACTCATAGATGCCTACACCATGCTGGGTGGTGTATATGCCTGGGAACACAAATGGCAGTAGTTGGAGGAAGGATGGGCTGGTGTGAAGCAAGGGAGGCATGGTAGCAGGAAAGTTGGTGGCTGTGGGCCCTGCCAGAAGCCCTGGGCCCTAGCAGCTGCCCACCTCAGGGTATGCTGATGCCAGCCCTGGGAACAATACCCAGATACAGTATTCTGGGGAAAAACATGCAGAACTGTGAGTCACTTCAAATATCCCAGATGTGACTTACCTGGTCAGAGATGGTTGTTTTTCCTTAAAGCCAAACAGGATTTTTAGAAACACTGTGATCAGTAACAGTAGCATTCATCCGTCTAATGATGGGGATCAAGGGCATGTCTCTGTGTTAAGTGCCATCAAGTCGTTTCCAATGTATGGCATCCCTATGAATTTATAACCTCCAAAATGTCCTATTATTGACAGCATTGCTCAGGTGTTGCTCAGGGCCATGGCTTCCTTTATAGAGTCCATCCATCTCGTGTTGGGTCTCCCTCTTTTCCCACCGCCTTCAACTTTTCCTCACTTTAACATCGTTTCCAGTGACTCTTATCTCCTCATAATGTGACCAAAATACAATAGCCTCAGTTTAGTTATTTTATCGTCTAGGGAAAGTTCATGCATAGCTCCACTAAATTTATACTGCAGGTTTCCAAAAGAACCTTGAGGATTTCAATTTGCCAAGTGTGCTCATCAAACCTCCCTCGCCCCGAATTGCAGTTCCTGGGCTTTTCCGCGAGAGGGAATTAATATTTAATTAGTAAGTTTGTAGTGTAGAGGTGACCCATCTGTTCTTATCCTTCCTGCTCAGCCTGGACTATTCCACTTTGACAGCCACTCAGGGAACAAAAATGAAACGTATGTTGTACAGCATATTGTCATCCTTCACTCCACATACCAGTGCTCAAGATCTCTAACTAAGCAGAGAAGCACCACTACAATTTTATAAGAAACACCAAGACCTAGGTAGGATAGAATCAGAAAATAGGTTTAATAAAGGGACTAATAGAATCTCAGGACATGGGAACCAGCAGATCTTAAGCAATAACAATATTGGTAGGGGCTGTCAAATTGCAGCTGATTTATGGCAACCCTGTAGATGTTCAGAGGTGGATTGCCATTGCCTGCCTCTGTGTAATGACCCTAGACTTCCTTGGTGGCCTCCCATTGTCCGATTCCCCATGCATTCGAAATAAATCCACGTTTGAAGATCAAAGTTAAATTTATTATAAAGCGATGGTTAGCTCAGGAACACGAGAATTGTTAGGAATGACTACAGACCCCATAGGGAAACATAATAAAGGAACTTGAACCAGGTAAGGACCAATGAGTCCAATTCCCGCTGGCGGGAATGCAGATAAAACTAGCGCCCAATTCCTTGGGAACACAACGGTTCTACAACATAAACACAGGTTCAGTTCTCAGGCATGAGATACATAATAAGCAAAGCAACGCCATAACTCCATCCCACCTCCAGCTGGTTGACATTGAGCAGTTCCGCGGATGTAGCAAGCAAAAGAAAGTAAACACCTACACAGGAAGATACAGGGGGAATGGATCGAGTACAATGTAACATGTAGAAAAGAACACACCACCCTATGGCAGCTTGCTGACACCCATCCAAATACTGACCAGGGCCAACCCTGCTTAGTTTCCAAGATCTGATGAGATCAGGCTAGCCTGGGCTATCCAGGTCAGGGTGATAACAATAATACCAGATATGTAATATCTAGCACCTTCGAAAGAATAAGCTACCCTTCTCAGGAGGAGCAGGGAGGAGGCAGGGGAGCAAGATGAGGTGAGGTGTATGAGAGAAAGGTTTATAGATATTAATCCTCAAGACTAATAAGGTCCAACACGAAGGCAGGGATCTGCTGCCGCTGGGCATCATATGATCTAAAAATGGAAAGAACAGGAGCATGTGAATCAGCCCAAGTAGTAGTTTTGGGGCAGGCAAGAACACATTCCAGTCAAAAAAGAATGGTGCTTAGGAACTGAAGGCAGCAGGGATAGGGACTAGGTGTGTATCTTGGCATATGGCTCATGCATCTAAACATGGTGAAATTGGGAGGGCTCTAGAAGGATGGTAGGATTGTGGGGGGGGCAGGTAACAGAATGGAGGAAGCTTGTCCAAATATGCATTTGGATAGCGGGGAAGGGAACTGGATGATGTAATAGCAACAGTGCTGTTGTACAGCTGTAACTAAGGAGAAAGCTTAAGGAGAAAGTCCCCGGCTTCCATTTTGTTTCTCCTTAGCTTCAAGAGTGCTGTCACACTAGAAGCTCCAGTCACTGTACACTGTACACATCAAGAGGGCACTTCATACACTGTTATGGAGATTAAGCTGTTTAGATATTGGGTTATCCATTAGCAACTAGTTTTGATCTATTACACATATCATCTGACCTTCCTTTAGAAAACGGACAGCATTTTACACGGAAATCTCACCAGTTTCCCATCCTGCCTAAGCCTCTTCCATTTCAGCAGAATCATAGAGTTATTTGCTCCCAAGCCAGTGCATGGAGAACATTAAGAGAGATCTTATGCATCTCAATTGTAGCATGGAGCTAGCTCAGGAAATGTATAATGAGTGGACTGAAAGAACTGATGATATAGCACCACTGTATCTAAGAGCATCTGATTGGTGCCTGAATGGGAGACTTTGTAGGAATCCAGTATAACCCGCTCTGAGCTTTTCAGGGGAAGAATGATATATAGGTATAATAAATAAGCTAGGTACTAATGGACAGGTTCAATAACTAGCACAAATAAAATATTTGAAGCAGCATTATATCACATAAGATCATTGGTTCATCTAGCACAGTATAGTCAGCCCTGGTTCATAGTGGCTCTCCAAGATATTGGTAGGAAAATCCTCTGGCTTCTACCTTGCCTTTTTAATTGTCACAGACTGAACTTGTGCATGGAAAGCTATGGGCACCTCTTTTAGAAGTTTTTAAAAGTTTGCATAGGGATCCCAGTGGTTTCCTTCTTAGTTCACTTCAAGTCTTCTGTTTCAGCAATGTTTAATGATCAGCTGCTGTCAGACTTTCACTGATCCAGTATTTGGACTACATAACAATAATATCATCATGATTTTAAAAATATAGTATTTATGCATAAAAATATTTAAAATACGTTTGCAAGTAAAGCATTAAATTCCTCATAAGAACATTATAACATAATTAATCATTATAACTAATGGGTTTTTTTAAAGTTTTTTTTTATTTTAGACACCATGTATATATTTGTATAAATGTGTGAGGCTATGTACAGATGATAATAAGGCACGACCTCTTTATTCATTGCAGATAAACTAGAAGCCAGACGTCACAAGGTCAATATCAAGGCAATCTTCAGACACTGCACTTTCCTTGAGCCGAGCCTGCTTTCCATGCTGACATCTTCTGTTATTATTTTGATGGAAATTAGCAGAACAATTCTGATATTTCAAGCATCACTCACTCAGCTGGCAGTCCGGCGGCTCTAATCACTGCCCGGGAAACCTGCATTTGGTCACTAATGCATTTGAGCATTGCTAATGACATGGAGGTATGACAAGATAAGCACAGTCTCATAATGAATGACTCCACCAAAGCAAAGTGGCAAAAGTAATTATAGAATCACATGGACTGTCAGGCCGAAATTGTCAGAGACATCAAATTCCATGTACTGCTAAAGCAACGTTGAGATAACCTTATGTTCTGGAAAAAGAAGCAGTCATAGGCCATATGTAATTCAGCTGACATTTGCTTCTGCCTCATGCTAAACAATGGAGCAGCAAAGAAAAAATGTTAATTTCCCATTTTGTTAATTAGACAAATTAATTAAAATCAGCCTTCAATGCTCCGAATATATTTTTTGTATTCAACAATAGGGTGCTGCAGAGATACCGTTAAATGGTTCAAAGGAAGCTTATTAACCCCAAACTAAATTCTGTTTTATAAAAGCACCAACTTCAAGTGCATTGAGACAGAAAGAAGCTTTTCAAATCAGATAGGAGAGCTACAAAAAAATGCAGGGTATTATCATAATCTGGCAAGTGTTTAATTTAACACTGTTGTGTCAAGAAACTGGTTAAAAAGAACAAGCAAAGGAGTCTGATAAAAATGTACTTAAGGCATGACAATCTTTATTACCATTTAATTTTATCTCTTCTTCTCTTTTCTAGAGGGAAAGGCCCTCCTGTCTGAAAACAAATAAGATTACTTTAATTCTATCGGCTGTGAAAATATCAAACATTGTCTTCCTTTACCTACGGGGCAGAAAGAATATTCTATTATATTTGCGTTAACAGGGTATTATCATTTTCATTCAACTCAGTAATGCATCATTGTTGCAAACATACCTTTTATCGCTACACAGATATTTAATTGAATTATCTTAGTTTGCAACAATTACTTGGACCACAATGATCCACCTTGCTATGCACTCCTGTGTTTAAACCCCATTCCTCCATCATCAATAGCATGTGTTAGAGGGTCGGTGACTTTGTTGATTTCCAGTTCATAGCAATGGTGTTTCTAGCTGCACAGAGCAACAAAGGCTGTGGTCACATGGAGCATTAGCCATGCTACTGAGATGGATGATAGGTGGATTTTCCAGGCACTATCACACCACAACATCTGGGAAGTGTAGAGCTCCCATGGCGAACCCGAGGCTTCCTGACGAAGATGCGGAATTAAAAACTAGTGCCTCCGAGGTACTAGTTTCCGGAAACCACGGGGCAAGGGCTGGCGTCTGATCGCGTTTCCGGTGGTAGTCCGTGGCATCTGGCACCCGCCCATGTCCCGTCACAAACAGGTTTTTTTCCCTCAAGTCTCCACAGGATGTGCACAAGCACCCAACGGCGCATGTGCATGAAGAGGAAAGCGAAAGTTCCGTTGCTCTGCAGAATTGTGCATGTCATTGGTGAGATCGCGCTGTGCCACTTCTTTGCCACACTGCAGGATCATCATGTGATCGCCACCTCCCCCCGAGCCACGGGACGTGGGATCCGGCGGCTGCACATTAGTTTGCTCCGGGGCAAACAACCACACTTCCCCCCTGCATTTTCCGGCCCGTGTGACCGGGGCCAAAGATGCACTTTCCATGTTAGAATAGGAGCCATCCCTGGAGGCCCAGCCATTCAATAAGAGGTGTCCTGGTATGATATTGAGGTCTATACTAGATATGGATTTGATTTGTGTTGCTACAGATTCCCAAAAAGGAGTAATTATGGGACATGGTACCAAAAGATATGGAGCTCATATATTATGGCCAAACTCACAGACAATCTGGCATACTTTAATAAACCTTCTTTACACTCTACCTTCTCCTCTATCTGGCTACCTATCCTAGAGTATTTCTCCTCCAAACAAGAAATCCTTAAAGTTATAGATGATTTAGGTTTATGGTAAAACCTGGAAGCTAGCTACTGTATTGTGTGTCTTTTTATTCTTGTATGGTTGTGCTCATTCCTATACACTGAATCTATTGTATTGTATCAACTTAAGCCTCAGTTATGGCTTGTGATTTATATGATTGTGATAAGCATTACTGTAGTATATTGGAAACAATGAGTGTTAAAATTCAATAAAATATTTATTAAAATAAAACCAGCACCGTGTGTTCTTGTAAAAAACACTGGCTCACATATGCATCGGCATTAGTACAGAATGTGTGGAATGCCTGCACTGAAAAGGTCTGGGTGGAAAGGTGCCTTTTGCTTCTGCAATGGGCAGCCTCTGATTTTTTACTGATTCCGCCTCCCAGATCACGTACCATGTCTTCTACCATTCCAGAGAGTACCAGATAGCACATTTTGCTGGGATGCCGTAGGTGTTGAAGCAGGAAGGGGGACTGGGGGGATTGCATCAATGGAGCTCTGCTCATGGTTCTTTGGATAACACTTTTTAAAAAATGATAAATGTGATGCTAGGTCTATTCTAACTCCTTCATGGTTGCCCTCCGCATTCTGGAGAAGACAATACTAGGAAAAGTTGAAGGCAACAGGAAAAGAGGAAGACCCAACATGAGATGATTAACTCAATCAAGGAAACCACGGCCCGCAGTTTGCAAGACCTGAGCATAGCTGTTAATGATAGGATGTGGACAGAAAGTACCTTTAATTGCTTCACACACCTTATAGCTTTACCATTAAGTAGTTGAAGGATCTTTAAACCTGGCTTGAACTCCTTTTATTTTTATTTTTAATTATTGGAATGATAAGCTCAAAATGAGCAGATAACTTATAATGACAATCCTTGATTTACCAGAGACTTAATGATAGTTTTGTAATTGTAATTGTTTTCATTCATGCTTTACTAAGTACCACATTGTATTGTATTCTAATCTTCAATAAACAGTTTAAATTTTTTTTTAATGATAGGGCATTTTGGAGAGCATTAATTCATAGGGTTGCCATAAGGTGGAAGTGACTTGACAGCACTTAACACAGAGATATCTATTTATTTATTTATTAAATTGGATTTACTAGGCCGCCCTTCCCTACAAGTGCCAGTACATAAAAGAACTTAATCAAAATGGCAAAAATACAGCATATATAAGATGGTGGGGAAAAATTCCAGCACCCCAGCATCCCTGGGGGGAGGGGTTATGAGGGATGGGGACTTGTGTGAGAGTGCCAAAGGCTACCCCCATTGCTGTCCTCAACCAAAAGACATGCAAGTTCTAATAAGAATACAAGAACATACAAGAATACAGAAACTTGGGTGAATCAGGCAGACAGTCCATCTGCTGCTGTTTCCAACGGTGGCCCAAAAGGTGCATTCAGGAAGCTGAGTATGAAGGTAACAGTCCTCTCCAGATGTTTGTCCTCAACATCTGGTATTCCAGTGAATGATGATCTCGTATTGCAGCAAAGCAACAAATAAACTGGCATATAAACCAACTAGAGCTATAAGGAACAATTTACATTTCCAAATATGTGAAGCTTTCTGAGAAGGTGACAGATACATATATAGAGGGAGACACATTGATACAGGTGCACATGGGTTGAAGTACACAAGAGGATAAGTATATAGAGGGAAAAGCAGTTATCATCCACAGATACATTCCACAGAATCACCATATTAATCTGAAAACACCTTTGAGAAAGAAGAGTTTAGGATTTGAGGGTATGGACCTGAGGACTCCTGAGTTCTTCAGCTGCATTTTCAGAAAAGCATCCAGAGTTGTGACATCATTGAAAACTATTTAAGGAAGATCAACCAAACAATGGCTGGTTTTGCTAGGGAATTCTCTTATTTCAGCATTTCCAATATTTCCAGAAGCTAATCTACAGGGAAACCTTTCTGTCAATTTGAACAATATAAGTGCTTGGGCTCTGTGTCCAAACGTGCAATCCAAGCCCTCAGGGGTACAATATTAATTCAACAGTAATTGGACCACAACCATTAAAGCTGCCCTCTGCAGTAATGTACCTAAAGGCAAGGGTGATTTGGAATGCAAGAATGCTTTGCTGCAATAGGAGAGCATCCATTGCTCCGTATCCTCTCTCCATTCACACATTGTGTTTATTTATGGTGCTAATGGGTGTCAGAGACAGGAAGGAAAGAGGAAACGTTGAAAAAACTATCCTTAACTAAAGTGTTTCTTTTGACTTCATTAAATGTTCTGGGCTTGATTCAAGGAATGAGCAATAGTTTCAAAAACTACTCAGTCTACATAATCTGTTTCATCTAGCTCCATTGGTACTTCATCATCTGCAAGACTTTTTCCCAGTCACTTTAGTGGGATTTATTATGAACAAAATGTGCGATAAAGTATATAATAAGAAAATAAATCCCACCCACCTCCTACTTAACTGTCACTTCTTCCTTCTCTAATCACAGAGTTTATAGGAATTAGATATAAAATATCGTAAGGCAACACATATAATTTGTCTGTCCTTAGAAAAACTGGGCTTCAAAACACTCCTCAGAAATTTCCCAGCATGTCCAGTGACTGGAGTCTAAACTGGTTATAAGAGTTATGCTGCTGCTAGGGGGTTGCTGCAACAAGCCCCTGTGTGGCACGTATTTGGTGGGGGAGTTTCCATGTCACAACTATCAATAATCCTTTACTGGGAAATACTTTCATGCATCACATCTTAAGTTTAATGTCTGGCATTTTGGGTAGCAAGGAATGTAGCTAGTAAGGCCGGCAGCAGCCACTGCCTGTCTTGGAGACCCATCTAAATAGACCCAGGTCTAATTTGCTGTACTCCATATGTAACATTCATCTGCATTCAACAAACAGAAAATAATTTAAAATTCTAAACATTCCTGACATGCCAAAATGAATTATGGATGAGGAATCAGCATGGGTGGAGACAATATTTTATCCAGTGTTGTTTCTCTCAATTTCTTACATATATACATCAAAAATCCACATGAAGTTGTTATTAAGTAATGACCCATGCATGAAATAATTCTCACAGGACACAACAACTGCCTTTGCTTGAGCAGACCAAGGTCCAAGCAAACCAATCAGGCTTTCTGTTCCCATTCAGAAACATGTCAGAAGCTCACAAGGGAGTGAAAGAAATTCCTTCCCTGTTGGTTGTCTGTTAATCAGATGAATGCTACCTCTGCCCAGGAGCTATCAATTTTCCCTGTAATGTCGTATTCCCAAATCCAAACCTACTTGCTATTTAATTACCTAGGGTACCAAGGTAGTAAACCTGGTGTGTTCCTGCACCACCACCACCTATTTTATCCTCACAATTTTATTGTAAGCCAGCTTGCTGCTGACTCAAGGTTACCCAGTAATCTTTCTTGAACTCAAGTCTCCCTAGTTCTATTTCAAGACTATTATTACAACATCACACTAGTTCTTGCTAGTAGAGGTGGCTCAATACCACAACAAGCATCATGGTGACGAATCCATCTGTGCCCATCAAAACACATTGTATGGTTTCAGTATTTTTGTTGTTCAGTCGCACAGTTGAGTCCGACTCTTCGCGACCCCATGGACCAGATCCCGCCAGGCCTTCCTGTCTTCCGCCGTCCTCTGAAGTTGGCTCAATTTCATGTTCATTGCATCTATGACACTGTCTAACCATCTCATCCATTGCCGTCCCCGTCTTCTTTGACCTTCAATTCAATGAATGGTTTCAATTTTATTGAATCCAATAGTTGTTCAGTTGGACACTATACTGTAGCCATGAAAATATGAATTTATTTGCAGTGACCAGGGAGGGGTCCATAGTGGTCAGTGTAAATAGTGTGTGAGACACTCCTGCCCTTCACAAATCATGGGACTGCTACCACAAGTAGATTGTTATGCTCCCATTGCTAGGATTACATTGATGGGCAGGTGTGGGTCTCTATTTGTGGTCAATGGGCCCATCTAGGAGAAGGTAACAGAGCTGTGGCTCAGTAGCAGAGCATCTGCATGGTATGCAGAAGGTCCCGGGTTCAATCCCCAGCATCTTTACTTAAAGGGAACAAGTAGTAGGTGATAGAAAAATCTCAAACTGGAAAGCCACTGCTAGTCTGAGTAGACAATACTGACTGTGATGAACCAAGGGTATGATTCAGTATGAGACACCTTCATGTGTGTTCTTGTATGTCTCAGACAACAAATGCTGTACTTGTGTCATCTCCTACATCCATTACATCAGGGCACAAATAACTGGTTGACAGAGTAGGAGGAAAGGCCCTGCAAAAACCTTCCCTACTTAAAACCATTCTTTGTGTTCAGTGCACAACCCAAAAACTGTTCATGCCCTGGCCTTCTGCATCCCAAATATCCTCTTTCCATTTCAAAGCAACTAAGGGAGCTGGTATTTGAAACAGAGGGCAAGATCCCCATTTATGTTAATGAGAACTGATTGAACAAGAACAGTCCCATGCAGATCCTATACATTTCAATGGAGGTTGTGCAACAGCAGTTTCTGGAGGATCATGCCCTTAATTATTAAAGTAATTTATTACTCCTCTTTATTATGACTACATCTGGATTTAAATGTTAATAATAACTTTTCTAGACTAAAAAGTGGGTGTAGGAAAATTGAATTAATTTATTACATTTGGTACTTCGAAAGCCCTTTCCTCCAAGATTTTGAAGTGGGATTTCTGCCTTGACTTAAGTTTAACCCACATAACACTCTTGCAGGGAAGGTAAATATTATCGTACTCATTTTATAGCTCGGCTAAGCGACCCAGACATGTATGTTCAGACACTTGAGCCTCTGCAGACCATTTCCATCTTTGCTGTGAAATGTGAAGTTTTTAAATGACACCAAATATATTATTTCCTACTGGCCTGTATAAACAGTAAAGCATTTCAAAATGTGTTGAATGTTTTCCTTGTGCATATTACAAATCCCTGAGTTTTTTTATTCCTTTTCCCCTATCCAAGTGTGTGATGAAATGAGAAAATAAATCTTTTTTTAGAAAAAGTATCTCAGTTGTGATTACTGGCTTTACCAAAAATGTCTCCAAATAAAAGCTGTCCTTTTCGGGGCTGCTTTTTAAAGAAAAGAAACATACAAAATTTCAATGAACATGGATATTGCTGTAGATAAGCGAAGTCAAAGCCATAATTGTGTGTCAATTAATAGTATGCACAAATAGGACAGTTTTGCTTCAGCACACAGTGTTGAAACTGTAATTCAGCTCCAAAGTCAATAAATTGAATGAATTAAGAAGTTTGATTACGATAATAAAAGGAGAAAAAAGGTCAAATTTATATATTCAGAGTATCCTGTATATATAGCTATAACAGCAAGGCTCAATTGCCCTATATGGAGAAGGTCCAGAGGCTACTTATAGGTAAGGATGCTACATTCTTTGCAATAACTATATTTAATAAGCTGTGGTCACTCATGAGGCAAACCTCCAATCTGCTCACCTTTGAATAGCTGCTGAACAGCTTTGCTGCTGTGCAGTAACTGTTGGGGGTGGGGTTTTATTCCCTGGCCTTGTGAGTTCTTTTGCATTTGCACAGCAGGTAAAGTAATTCTACTCAGGGTCACGGATGGTCAGGTCAGGTAATTAAATGATACCAGGGGAAGCAGACCTCCCTTTAGACTGTGGAAATGTGCATGTGCCAGATCATGTCAATAACACGGGCTTAAATTAACACTAAAAAAAATACACTGCTGATCATCACTAGCTAATGTATTGATTTGTTCATTGTTCAGCAGCATGCAATGATGAGAGGTCAGCATGGGAGGAGTAGGACAGTGTGAGAATGTGCTGTCTGAAATGCTGCTGATTGTACTGTATTGTACTGTTTGGATACATGAGAAGTAATCCAACAAGCAGGCTTGAACAGTTTGCAGACGGGAAAATAAATTCAGGTGGGTAGCCATGGTAGCCATGTTGGCCTGAAGCAATTGATGCACATGAAAGCTTATACCCAGAATTAAACTTTGTTGTTCTTAAAGGTGCCACTGGACTCAGACTTTGATCAACAAAAAGTTAGCTCCTTGTTTGCAACTGGGAAACAGACAGACTGTCAGCCAAACCAACAGGTGTTTGAGCATCCTGAATTATAGTACGTGCCAATTGTATCACCTTCTTTGTTCCCTCAGCCTCAGTTCTAGGTGAATAAAAAGTAGTGTGCCAAATATTACTTATTTTAGCAATTTCTGACTTTCCTAGAAAGAAATGGAAACCTCTGCTGATAGATGAAGAGGTATTTTCTTTAAAAGGGATGGGGAAGGGAATCAGTGGGGGGAGGCTTCCCCAGTTGAAGTAACTGCCAAGGCAGCACCAGTGCAGGCCAACTGGGGCTATTGTGTATTACAGGTCCAGGACTATCTGTCGAAAGTCACAGTGGCAACAGACAAAGCTCTGCATTTGTAAACAAGATTGCATCAAGTGGTACTGAGCTACATCCCTTTTTACATGTGCCTGCTCATAATTCAGCTTGTTGGTAGTGAATAATCAGTTTTCAAAGGTCAGCCCAAAAATAGGTGAAAAGTTCTTCCTACTGAAATGAACCTTGTAATAAGGACCAAAAGTGTAAGGGGGAAACAAACATGGAGGCACCAAACTTGGAGAGGAAACTGCATGTCCATACTGAAGATGAATAAGAATATAAGAACATAAGAACATAAGAGATGCCAATGTTGGATCAGGCCAAAGGCCCATCCAGTCCAACACTCTGTATCACACAGTGGCCAGAAATACCAGTGCCATCAGGAAGTCCACCAGTTTTGCCTTGATTGGCTGATCTGAATTCCTAAGTTTGTGCACAGAATAATTATTGAGGTAAATTTGCTTGCAGACGTCTGTGTACAAATTCTTCTGAGTATCATTTATATGGATTTTAATAGTTTCTCTTTAACCAACTTCCTTTATTGTATCCTGATGTGTTTTTCTGCTTCTATTTCCTGCATGTATCCTTGAAAAACTATTGCTTGTTTTCTAAAGTTACTGCTTTCCCTATTGCTTTCATTGGGAACCTTCTCATTCTTCCATTATAAGAAAGGATAGATGCAGTCTTCATCCAGTTCATGAGTTCTACTCTCCTTATCACTCCTTTTCTTCATTATTTCAAAGCAAAACATTAGTCTTTTCCATATGGATCTGATTCATACTCTCAATCATGTCACCTGTCTTTGAATGTTTTCTGTTTTCATCATTTCATTTTGAAAAAGAAGAAGTAAATGTGAACTCTGTGTCAGAGGGGTTGATCATTGAGTTATTGGCCATCGGCCATTTTGTTGTAGTGTAGTAAATGGTTCTTCTACTGTGCATGCTATGAACCCCCTCACCCATTATTGTATTTCCTTTATCATGTCCTCTCTTTTCACCTTTGCCCTTCCACTTAGATAGTGCTTCCTTATTAGTGATAAATCTTCCCAGACAAAGCAAGAACTAAACTGGTCATCCACAAAAGATTTTGAATCCCTGATTGTGGCAGGCCCAAATGTAATTTGTTCATGCTACACATCTATGGTGACTAGGGGTGTGCAAAAAAAACCCCAACAACCCAGCATTTTTCTGGTTTGAGTATATTGAACCTGAAAAATATTGGTATTTCCTGATATTCTCAGATCCCACTAGCAGTATAGTATTTGGAGTTGGTAAATATTCGGGATTGCCAAATTTTTTCAGCTCCATTATACCCTATGGAGACCATTATAGTCAATGGTTCCCATAGGGTATAATGAAGACTCGATCTGGGGGTACCTGGGGCCCTTTGGGGGCTGTTTTTTGAGGCAGAGAGGCCAAATTTGCAGCATAGCTTCTGGTCCCTCTCCTCAAAAAAACCCCCCAACTTTCAAAAAGATTGGACCAGGGGGTTCAATTCTATGGGACTCAGAAGAATGTGCCCCCATCCTCAAGTGGAGGGGAGAAAGGCATTTAAAGGGAATGTGGTCCCTTTAAATGCCTTTTGCAACCCACAGCTGAACTTCAAAGGCATTTAAAGGGCTTGTGGTACCTTTAAATGTCTTCTCCAACCCACAGCTTCACCTGGAAGGTGTTTAAAAGAACTGCAATCCCTTTAAACACTCTATAACATCAGCAATTCAGCAGCCCCGAAAAACCCTGAATATTTTTCAGGCTTGGCCATATCGGATAGCTGGATAAATACCCCAGCTGATATCTAGCTGAAAAAATACCCAAAAAACCCAAATGCACACCCCTAATGGTGACTTAAGGTCCCGCCCTTATCTCACCGCATGTTCAGGTCAACCTTCATCCTTTTCTATTCTCATTTCTTCTTCTTCTTACTTTTGAGGCATCATCAGATGTAAAATAGATGCTTCCAGAAGTTTGACACATTGAAATGCTTTCAGAAGTCTGACACAAAACATTAGCACCACATCAAAAGTAAGAATGCTGTGAATTTTTAGGTGAACATACCATTTTCAGTGGCCATGATCATTCATGAGGCAAGCCTCAGATCTCCTTACCTTAATTCTATCCAATGTCAGCAGCATGTCAAACAGCTTCACAGTCGGAGACCACAGCATGAGCTGAACTGGAGGGGACTTGAACATCCCTAATAAAAAATTACACATCATCATCATCATCATCATCATCATCATCATCATCATCATCATCATCATCATCATCATCATTTTCATTTATAGCCTGCTTTTCTCACTAAGACTCAAGGCATATAACAAAATATGAACCTACCCATTTATGCCAGTCGTCTTCAGAAGCCCTGCTTTAGTTGCTTTACCCATCTGAGGCTAGACGGGTGGCAACCTAAGAAAGGACTTTCTCTGTCAAGGCACCAAAACTTTGGAACTCCCTCCCCAGTCTGTCTCCCTCTACCAATGTCTTCTGCCAATGCATGGAGACTTTTTTTTGTTTTGTTTGGCATACCCCCAGAAGTTTACTGGCCCTCCTCTCTGGCTCTGATGTTGTATGCTCATGCATTTTTGATTGAATCATTTCCTAATTTAAAATGTTTAAATTGTTCAAATGTCTTAACATTTCTACGTTTGCCACCTTGAGCACCAGGGGGTCAGTTTGAAAGGTGGTATAAAAATATTTTAAATAATAAAATGGATAATTTAAATGAATAATTTAATAATAAAATAAATCATTTAAATAGGTAAATAATAAAATTTGATTTAAAAGTTCAATCAGACAGCAAAAATGTCTAATAAACAGCCAAGATTTCTAATAAACGTAACAATTAAGGCTGCATACTTGTCTGGACACAAGCAGCATGGAGCTAATTGCATTTTAAGCTGCCCTGAGCCCAGTTGCAGGGTAGGGTGGGATACAAACCGAAATAACTGAACAAATCAATGCAACTTGCTTCCCAATAACTTGCATACGCTTAAGCTGCTCATAACTGAACATTAGTTTGTTGTTTGAAGGTTTGGCATTTGGTGTAGTGGTGAAGTGTGTGGACTCTAATTTGGGAGAACCGGGTTTGATTCCCCTCTTCTCCACTTGCACCTGCTGATGTGACCTTGGGTCAGTCACAAGCTCTGGCACAGCTGTCCTTGAAAAAGAGCAGTTTCTGTCAGAGCTCTCTCAGCCCCACCCACCTCACAGGGTGTCTGTTGTGGGGAGGGGAAGGGAAAGGAGTTTGTAAGACGCTCTGAGACTCCTTCAGGTAGTGAAGGGCGGGGTATTAATCCAATCTCTTCTCTTCTTCTTCTCCTGAAGTCCTTTACTTTTTGACATTCTGAATATTGTCGTTTCAAATTCCAAAATCTTTTTCTCCTCTCTGTATGAAATGCCTTCCTCTATATCAAATCCATTTTTATATTTAAAAAAAAAAATTGGAGGCCTCTCCAGTCCTCATGCCAGCGTGTTAACATCTTCTCCTTCACACTTGTTCCACCAGACAGCAATCCTTCCCATGGAAATACAGCTGTAAAGTTATATAACCAGTAAATTAAAGTTTGCTGTAGCCAGTCCAGCTGGATGGGTTTATATTTAATAATACATCACTGAGGTGTCATCCCTGGGGTTGACATTCTGCCCAGCAGCTCAGTGCTGTTAAGAAAGTCTAGAAAGAATACATGTCGCACCATGGCGCAATGACCTACTTTTAATTCAATAGTCTATCCTTTCTTCAGAAATCATGTTTGAAATTGTAATCTAACTAGTTTAGGAAGTGTTAGTGATAACATGTCAACAGACAGAAAGGAAAACATTCTTAAGTATTGTATTTTATGGTGGTGGAGGAACATCAACTACAGCAGATGGCTGAAAGTGAAGCTATATTGACCTTGTATTTCTAAAAGTGTTGAGGGTTTCCGGAAAAACCTTGGCCCCAGGACAGTCTGGGCTATAATCTCAAACCAGAAATACAGTACCTGAAAGGGCTCAGTTAGTGCTGATAAGAGGTGGTAATGGACAGGAGAAACAAGCATGAAGGATCAGTTTGTTGAAGGTTTCCTCTTGATGTGCACTTTACTAATTTTGGGGGCCCTAAAAGGGAAGCACGGTTACATTTCTCTATATATATGAAAAGATTCAGGGATTGTATGTGATAGACCTAAGAAGTCTGGTATCTTGCAGTTAATAGAACAATGGGAGAACCAAACTGCATTCCCCCCCAAAATGTCTCTTAATAGTTCATTGTAATATCTTTTGATATTACAGCTTTCATCTGACACCTCCTGCAAAGAGATCAGACAGCTTGCTAGATTCTTCTCTCCCCATTTTATCCTCATACTTTGTTTTATTTAACAAAATGTATATGCTGTCTTTCTGCCCTCGTAAGAGCCACCAAGGCAACTAACAAATTAAAACATACATATTAAAAGCACATCTTAAAAACCACTGAAACAAACAAAAACATGTCATTAACACAATTAAAACCAAAGTTAAGACAAACAAAAAATTAAAACAACAGTTAAAATGTTGGGCAGGAACAAGGGAGTAGCACTGTGAAGTATGGTTCTTGTTACTATCACTCCTTTCCCTCAAGTAGCTCGGGGAAGTATATATCAAGGAATCCCATTTTCTCATTACAACATGCCCAAATTCAGATTCAAACCCACATTTCTGTTGTCTAGATCTGAGATATTATCCAGTTTACTGGTGGTTTTCAAACTGTGGATTGTGGTTCTCTTGCAGGCACACAGAAAGGTTCAGGCTTCAGTCTTAAGAACCCTTTCTTGGAAGTATGCTCCATTGAATAAAATGGTATTTACTTCTGAGTAGACTCACCTAGGATTTATCTGTCAAGCAGCTAACCTGGGGAGAAGTCTCTGAATGCCTCCTCCCACAATCCCATTGTTCTCCCTTCCCTCCTCCTTCTTCATCCACCCTCTATTCATTCCCAGATGTCCAGAACATCTCCAGCTATGAGTGGGCATTGCTGTCCTAAGCAGAGTTACACCATTCTAAGCTTCAAGGATTTAGAAGCGTGTAACTCTGTTTAGGATTACATTTAGGATTGTCATTGACTTTAATTAAAGTCACAAAAAACGTACAGTTTCATGGAAGAAACTACCAAAATTCTAAGAGTGAGGTGGTGCAGCAGCTGCTGCACCACTTAACACCAAGGTATCCTGTGTTCAAATCCCCACTTTTTCCTAGAACTCATTGGGCCAACTACCAGGTTTGCCTCACGACTTTGTTGTGAGGATAAAATGGAGTAGCTAAGACCATGTATTCTATTTGGAACTCCTGAGATGAAGAGCAGAATAAAAATTCAATACATAAATAACAGGCTCGACTTTGACTTTCATGGAACTCTTTGCCCTCATTAGTTAGGCCAGGTTTAAAAAGAAAAGAAAAGTAGATGAGCCGTCTTGAACCAAGTGTGGAGGTGGTTTGCAAGAATGAATGTAAGATTCTATTCCATAGTGATATCTTTTATTAATATATTTGCTCCTCTGTTCTACCACTAACTCCCAGTAGAGCAATTTCTCACTTGATGGCATCTCTGCGGGCAAGCGGCGCAGGTCTTCCTGCAATCAGCCAGCACTCTTTTGTTTTTTCACAGCACGGGAACTGAAACCTGGTTTCACTGCTTCTGCAGCTGATGAAAAGCTGCCTGTACGCTCAGATCATGTCTGAACTGAAGTGTTTCCCTCCTGCTGTTCTATCAAACTGGGGCATTGGTTAAGATACATTTATAGAGAGATATATGCCTGAGACTGCTGTTTCAAAGGTAGGAGCATATAGAGAGCTCACTTTGGTAAAGGTTTGTAAGATGAGAAAAATTTACTCTCCTGAAAAGTACGCAGACGGAGAGTGATTTCAGCAAAGCGTACTTTATTCGATCAGGAACAAGACGACTTTGGCCGGCTCGCAGGCCGGCTTACATTCCCCAAGAAACCGCCACCCAAAACACCTCCCCACTTCCCAATAGGTTATTTACAGTGGCCGAGAGTCCCATTGGCTCTCGGCCAGGAACCTAGCCCCCCTGATTGGAGCGGGCTAGGATCCGCATAGTCCATTGTCCCTTGGAGCGAAGCTAGACGTTTGTCTCTGGACTTGTCTGGACATGTCTGGGCTGGATACATTACATCTCCCATAAATGAAGCATAAATTAAGTTCACCCCAGGTTGTGTCAGGGTAGTTTCCTCCAAAAGCTCTTTCAAAGCTCCCCATGTTATACAGTTACTTAAAGTCATGTCTGCTATCACACGCTATTGGGATGCAGCTGAACTGTTGTTTTTCTAAAGAATACTGACAGTGTTAGACTCTGGTATTCTCACATTTCTCTCTTCTCTTTGCTCATGAGCCATCTAGCTCTGCAACACCATACAAGAACTCGATTTCTTCTGTCTGAGCCTTCGTTATGTCACTTAAAGGAGAACTTCCATACATATTGTACCTGTTCCCAGGGCTTTTTTTGTAGAAAAAGCCCAGCAGGAGCTCATTAGCATAACAGGCCACACCCAACGGCAGAAACTAATTAGCATATTAGGCCACACCCAATGCCTTCCCTTGGCTTGCCCGGGCGCCCCGCTACTGCGGGGAGCCTGGGCAAACTGGCCCTTGGACAGGCCAGGGAAGGCATGGGGAGGCATTTAAATACCTCCCTGATCCTTCCAGGGGGGGGGGCCTGGCCCACCCACCTTGGAGTCGCTGGGGGGGTCACTCTCCAGGCCTTCCCTCTGTAGCCATGCACACAGAGGTTTTGGTTGTAATGAACATGGTCAACTCTGAAGCCAGCTGGAACTCCGTTCCTGTGCGTTCCTGCCCAAAAATAGCCCTGCCTGTTCCTAAATTCTTCTTCCTCCAGAGCCAGTTTGGTGTAGTGGTTAAGTGTGCGGATTCTAATCTGGGAGAACCAGGTTTGATTCCCGACTCCTCCACTTGCAGCTGCTGGATGACCTTGGACAAGCCATAGTTCTTACAGAGCTGTTCTCTCAAGAGCAGTTCTCTCAGAGCTCTCTCAGCCCCACCTACCTCACAGGGTGTCTGTTGTGGGGAGAGGAAGGGATAGGAGTTTGTAGGCCACTCTGAGTGAAGGGCGGGGTATAAATCCAATCTCCTCCTCCTCCTCCTCCTCCTCTTCTTCTTCCCAGTGAAGACTGTCATGGAAGTCTTTCACTGTTAACTCTGGCTCCAAAATCTTTGAACATGTGGACGGTCTCATAACTGCCAAAACATTCTCTTTACTCAAGTATGTGGCAGCCTGAACTACACCAGAATTATATACTGAATCAGACTTGACAGGTTTCCATTTTGTCAAGACTGAGCCTATAAGGCATTGTTGAGTTGTCCTTGAAAATGGTCCCAAGTCTTCTTCTGGGCCAGAATACAATGGCTCACCTCCTTTTGGGGGTGACCTAGGATTTCCAGCTGTGGGTTGGGAATTACCTGGTGATTTGAGGGGTGGCACATGAGGAGGGTGTGATTTGGGGCGGGAAGGGAACCTCAGCAGGGTATAATACCATACAGTCCTCCCTGACAAGCAGTCATTATCTCCAGGGAAACTGATCTTATTTGGAGATCAATTGTAGTAGCAGGAGACCTCCAGGTGCCCCTGGAAGTTGGCAATCCTATGGTCAACAGAGTTGCTAGGTGCAGAGGATAACAATGATCACAAATTGCAGTGAGTTCTAAAAGCTATCCCAAGATAATTCAGTGTTGTACAATTTGATCCTATTTTCATTACAGTTTGGTCTCCCCTCTCCTCCAAAATAATAGAATTTTATAAAGTCAACAACCACCTGGCTGGACTTTGACATATGCTATGTTTGCAATTTATAGTGAACACATTCAGTTTACACTTGATTTTTCTTTATATGTGCACTGAGTAATTGTCATGCTACATTCAACACATGTACAGCTGAATACATGCGGGGAGGGGGGTGTATAAATTTGGTAAATAAATAAATAAATAAAATCCCACATTATGGGTGGAATTCAGAGCAATATCACTTTTGAGTGCAAGGGGGAAACCCTCAACATTGACATATTTTTAATCAGAAACTGTCCTTTTATTTTTTAAAAAACCTCATACTTTCGGTGTCTCAGATCACAAATTAAAAAGCCCATTTTTAAAAAAAAGCCTTAAGTGAAATGAATCAATGCTCCAAGTGGGGTGGTGACCCTGTCTCCCCACTCTATGGCCCAGCATTCATATCTGACCTTCTGTTTTGATTCCTTTTTAATTATGCCACTTTATGAGTGGCCTGAATAAAACACAGGCCAAGTATTGCAAGGAGATGATGTAGAATTGTGTGGCTGAGATGTGCCTCACCAACAGGTCTCCCAGTACCCCAAAGCCCAGGCAACTTACCTCAGGTGCCAGTTTGGTGTAGTGGTTAAGTGCGTGGACTCTAATCTGGGAGAACCGGGTTTGAGTCCCCACTCCTCCACTTGCACCTGCTGATGTGACCTTGGGTCAGTCACAAGCTCTGGCACAGCTGTCCTTGAAAAAGAGCAGTTTGTGTCAGAGTTCTCTCAGCCCCACCCACACAGGGTGTCTGTTGTGGGGAGGTTAAGGGAAAGGAGTTTGTAAGCTGCTCTGAGACACCTTTGGGTAGTGAAGGGCGGGGTATAAATCCAATCTCTTCTTCTTCTTCTTCTTCTTACTGCAGTACACAAACATTTCAATGACCATCATGGCTCACTTGACTGAAGTTGCAGGGGACATGAACTACCAAGAACAAGAGTGCCAGCAGAGGCATTGGGCTTCCTCTGTGAAGATGATAAACCAAAGGCAGAAACCAGAGAGAGTACAGTGGGCAGCTGTTGGTGGGTTTCATGGTCACAGAACCCCTACTAACCAACTATTTGTAGAATGAGAACTTGGAGACTATTCATCTCAGTAAGTGTTTGTGGTTTAACTTAATACACAAGAAAATCCTGATGAAGACTGTAATGCAGGACATAGAAGAAAATTCTGCAGGAACAAATAAAAGCCACAGAATGGTGTATTTATCACAGAATCCAACTGTTCAGTATCTACCCTGTCCTGCATTAGAATGTTAATCAGTTTTTTGTGAAGAGAGGCTTGAAGGCATGAAGACAAAACCTAATGAAGACTCAATAACCAGAGGGATGGATTAGAGGTTAGTTGTTAGAAGGACTTCAGTACTCTGCAAAACTGTAGCGTCACTTATTATTATTTATTTCTTTTGCATTTATATGCCACCTCTCCAGTGATCTGCTCGAGTCCTTATAACACTTCTGTGCTGAAAACCCAGAAAACAACTGATCAATAAGTATAAAAATAGTTGCAGTCATAGAAATAAGGGAACATTTTTGCAAATGTGAATAGTCTCAGCTCACAGAATCCAGCTGTTTTGAAAGTGCTAGAGATTCTGAGTCCTCTGAGAGATATGTTCATTCATTTGCTCAAGCACAGGGCCTTGCTCAGTTTTGACAGAGATTACCATGAGCAAAGCTGCTTGGTCTTCAGGGATACAAATGTCAGTGGCTTTTAGAGGGAAAAGATAGGTGGATTGTTTCAGTGGCTCTGCTAAAATGCATCCTTGAAAACACTCCTTGATAGAGTTAATTTCTGCCTTGTTACATCTTCAGAGTCAGTCTCTCGATATTGATGCATCATGTTTAAGCCAATGAAGGAAACTCGAGTAAAGCAAGAAAGATTTGGTTCTTAATAAGCATGTCAGCTGAATTGAATTACTTAATATTTACTTACAGTAAATACATATCACAAACACAAACAGCATTTCCTAAGGAAATTGGTCCTCGTTGACATGGATCACCATCATGTAATCACAGATCCCCCACCAAGCAAAAGCCCCATCCCTAAAAATGATTCCATATGGGAATAATTTTACTGAACTGAATGCTCCAACTGGCCTGAAAGAAAGTACATGTTTTTCTGGCTATTTTCAGACATTGTATTTACTTCCTAGGCAAGCAGTGGCAAATCTCATTTGGGTGATAGAAGGATGTCACCTGACCATTTGCAGTGCTCCCTTTGAAATGGAGGTCGGCCAATGAAGCTGTCAATGAGAATCTAACAGTATGATTCCAAAAAATGGTTGCACCCTTCTGGGCCCATTGATTTCCCTGAATTTAGAATTCTGCATAGGACTGCACTGATGGAAAGCTTTTGAAAATATTTTTTTGTAGAATCTGGTATAAAGGTAAAGGTTTCCCTTGCTCGAAAGCTAGTTGAATCTGACTCTAGGGAACAGTGCTCATCTCCATTTCCAAGCTGAAGAGTCAGAACTGTCTGAAGACTTCTCCGTGGTCATGTGGCCAGCATGACTAAATGCTGAGGCATACGGAACACTGTTACCTTCCCACCAAAGTGGTACCTATTTATCTACTTGCAGTTTCTTGTTTTCTAACTGCTAGGCTGACAGGAGTTGGAGCCAGAGACGGGAGCTCATTCTGTCATGCAGCACTAGGGTCTCAAACTGCCGAACTACAGACCTTCTGGTCTGCAATTCAGTATCTTAACCTCTTAGCCGCCATGGCCCTAAAATCTGGTATACACTGGAATTAATCCTGAACTGTCAGCATATGGTAAAATGCAACAGAAATTAAATATACTGAACAAATGCCTAAAGAAGTGCATCCCTTGGAGAAGCCAACTTATTGAGGTCTATGGATATTTTAGGAAGTCCGTGCTCTTTCTCATCCACACACCCTTGCAATAAAGTGTAGTAGCAGATGCAGAGAGTGAAACCATACTGTTTGGAAAGCAACAATGACCTCCATTGATGCAAATACAAAAGAATATGCTTGGTACCACAAAACAAGGAGGGAAGGCAGCATGATATACACCAGTCTCATCATATTCTGGAAGCCAGGCTGGATCGGTACTTAGAAGGGAGACCACCAAGGAAGAATCTGCAGAGGAAGGCAACGGCAAATCCCTTCTGCTTCTCACTTGCCTTGAAAGCCCTTTGTTGGGCTTACCATAAATTGGTTGCAACTTGACTGCACTTTACACAAACACTGCAAAAGTGTTCTAGTAACATTTGTTTTGAGTCCTCACTTTCATATTGGTTTACATCAACACCACAATGGCATATTTTAGTTTCTTATCTACATTGATCTTGTTTCTATCTCTGGCATACCTCCAACTCATCCCACTCAGGTGGAAAGAGGGGGGAAAAACAAGCAGGAGAGATTCACTCCTCAGCAAAGTTTTTGAATGGCATCTACATCTTCTAAAAAGCTAAATGGGTGGCAGCCTTGAGTTCTTCAAAATCAGCTCTCCTGGACTTCTTTTGCAAATACAGAGCAGACTCTGCTTACAGCCACCTTGAAAATCATCCATGAGTTCCGCAGCATGAGCATAAGAACATAAGAGAAGTCAATGTTGGATCAGGCCAATGGCCCATCCAGTCCAACACTCTGTCACACAGTGGCCAAAAATACCAGGTGCCATCAGGAGGTCCACCAGTGGGGCCAGGACACTAGAAGCCCTCCCACTGTTCCCCTCCCAAATCACCAAGAATACAGAGAATCCCTTGCCCCAGACTGAGAGTTTCTACCTATAACCTGTGGCTAATAGCCACTGATGGATCTCTGCTCCATATGCTTATCTAATTCCGTCTTGAAGCCATCCATGCTTGTAGCCACCACCACCTCCTGTGGCAGTGAGTTCCATATGTTAATCACTCTTTGGGTGAAGAAGTCCTTCCTTTTATCTGTTCTAACCTGACTGCTCAGCAATTCCATTGAGTGCCCCTCTATGGTTGGCACTGTATTTTTGTCTTCTTTTTTCTTGATAGTTGAAGCAGTCAGCGTATAAGAAAGGCTTGGTAAGCCTGGAACAATTAAGGCCTTGGAAAAAAATTCTGGAGATTTCTCCCTGTAGAATCTCTTGAGACCCAGGAGAAGCAAAGGGTTGGTTGTTAGCTTGCTCAGACAGCAAGTAACATTCCCTTTCTCTTACGAAACCACCAAGGACGAGCCTTTGTGCATGCAAATTTTTTATTATAGTGATGGCATCCATGCATCAGAGTTTATACTGTCCTTGTATCATAATCTCCCATCAGGAGAGTGGCTTAGCATTGTCTTCCATCAGCTTTCAAAGGAAATCATTCTTCTGCTTCAAAAAGAATGCTTTTCACTGGTATTTTTCAGTAGAAATCCAATGAACAAGGAGCAATTTACCTAACAGTGAGTTGTTGGGACATAAAAGCTTTGTTTTAATTCGGTGAAGAAAGAAGACTCTGGTCTTCTGCAGTCTACATTGCCATGTTGGCACTAATTCACTAGTGAAACCACAGGTCATTATTTCAGTATATACACATTAATAAAACAACATCCATTCATATGGGAGTATCTCTAAACCACAAATGCCAGAAACAACAGCTGTATTAAACTGCATTCATGCATACATAATGTTCCATTATTGCCATTACTTATCTTATTTTAAATGTGTGTGTGTGTGTGTGTGTGTGTGTGTATAAATAAAAAATAAAAAAATCCTGTTTTGGGGTGGCAATATTCCATGCTTGCCCTCAGCCATTCGCCCGTCAGCCGCCACTCAAGAGTACTCGCATGCCATTGGCCGGGTGCTGGGTCTGCTTTTCTTCCCGACCCACTCCCCCTTCAGCCACTGTGTCCTGTCAGAATTACTGGCAAACGGTTTTCTCTCTTGACGAAGATGCTTTTCGTATGTGGGACTAACTGTTCCCTCAGTGGCTGTTGGTAGGTGTCATGAAATAGCAGTTACCTGTGTTTGTAAAAAGTGGTTATTTGTTCCCCCATAAGGTTTAATTGAGCTGTAGTTCCAGAGAGGGGCCTGCAGGGGTATCACTCACTGGGCTTCCTCATCTGCTGGCCTACAGTTCCCAGCTGCCCCAAGGCCAAAAAGTGCAGGAAAACAGGGACTGTCCCAAGGCAATCTTCATCCCTGGGAGCAGCAGAAGGAAAGAGGATCGCGTTTAACCCCTGTTGGTTTATGCCCTGTTGGTTCATAGTGTGTGCTTACTCCTAGAATGTATGTGTGCTCCATATCTGTGTAAATAGTTAAATAAATTCTTTAATCTGTGTTGTGCTTTGACTACATAGTTTCCCCTGCTCTGCACAATACCAAAGGGAGAGGGTAGCCAAGGGAAGCAAGGAAAGGTTAGACCCTTGGGTTACCAACTTTCCAGGGATCCCCCAAAGACTGGAGATTCTATCTCCAAACAGGGAGATTCGGCTAGAGGGGTCTCACTGTCCCTCTAAAAAGGCAGTGACAATTCCATGAGTGGTGGCAGTGAACTTAAGGAGTGAGATATGCCCACGGGATGAGAGTGGGAAGCAAACAGCTGAGTTGTAAACTGGAGCCCATTTCACCATGGTAGGCAACCAAGCTTGGTTCAGACAAAGGAAGGAAACCCTTCTCAGGCCTTTGTGAGGAACTCATTGGGGCCAGTCCTGACTAGGGTTGCCAGCTTCAGGTAGGGAGATTCCTGGAGATTTTCTGGTAGAGTCTATGGAAGCCAGGGTTTGGGGAGGGGAGAGGCCTCAGCTGAACAAAATGCCATACAACCCACCTTCCAAAGCAGTTATTTTCTCCGGTGGGGAGAGATCTGTTGTCTGGAGTTCAGTTGTGATAGCTGGTGATCTTCAGGCTCCACCTGGAGGTTGGCTGCCCTAGGTGTAGCAGTCAGCGCTTCAGAGCAGGGTCTGCTAGACCCAGGTTCTTGCTGGAGAAGCTGAGTGGGTGATTTTGGACCAGTCACAGACTTTCAGCCTTACCTACCTCACAGGGTTGTTGCGCAAGTCAAAAGGAGGAGAGGAGAATTATGTAAGCTGCTTTGGTCCCCATTGCAGAGAAAGACTACTTTTCCTCCTGGGAAACCATGGTTGCCAATCTCCAGGTGAGGGAGAATTACAGCTGCTCTCCAGATGGCAGAGATCAGTTCCCCTGGAGAAAATTGTGGATTCTGTGGCAGTCAAGGCTTCAGAGCATGGAAGAGGATGCAGGTATGTGTGTGGGGAATGGAAAGCTGAAGAGAGAGGGGAAAATAAAGGAAGGTTGATGATTGGCTGGGAAGGAGATAGGGTTGCGAACTCCAGGTGGGAAACTCCAGGAGATTTGAGGGATATAATCTCAAGAGGGTGAGGTTTGAGGAGGGGTGGGACCTCAGACAGGTACAATGCCATAGACTCCACCCTTCCAACCAGCCATTCCCTTCTGGGGAAGCACTGTTGCCAATCTCAGGAGAGGGGTGGAAATCACTCAGAATTACAACTGATCTCCAGGAGGGAGGGGGGAGGAGAGGCAAATCTGAAATCCAAGGAGCAGATAATTCCAGGTTGATGCTTGTCTGGGAAGGAGATAGGGTTGCCAACTCCAGATTGGTAAATTCATGCAGATTTGAGGGGTGGAGCCTGGGGATGGTGAGATTTGAGGAAGGGTGGGACCTCAGACAGGTACAATGCTATAGACTCCACCCTCCAAACCAGCCATTTCTTCCTGGGTAACAATTGTTGCCAATCTCCAGGTGAAGGCTGGAGATCACTGAAAATTACAACTGCTCTTCAGGTAGCAGAGATCAGTTCCTCTGGAGAAAATGGGGGCCTCTGTGTCATTATACCCTGCTGAGGTCACCACAGCACATTGACGATGAGTGCCCAAGGCCTTGGCACTCTCCTAGACCCTCTTTCTAGAGCTTGTTGTATTTATTTCCACAACGGACCTTATTCCTAGTGTGTGTGTGTGTGCGTGTGTGTGTGTGTACACACACACACACACACTTATTCAAATAAATGCTTTGTTTGAAAATGTTATCAAACATATTGGGATCTTCTGCTGCGTGCACAGAAGTGATGTCATCACATCACAAATGTCATATGGTGACACTCTATGTTTTGGGCAAAGCTCTATGGTTTGGGCCCAAATTTACCATAGAGTTTTGACCAAAGACTAGAGTGTTGCCATGCAACATCAGCAATGTGATGACATCACTTCCGGGTGACATCATCACATCACGTTCTGGGGCATTTGTGGGTGGGATTTCCCTGGGGGACTGACAATCCTACTCGCCAGGCTAGTGCTGGCTCTTGATTTCACCTAAAGTACCCTGCCCGGACTGTGGGGCTGGCAACCGTACACTTCAGAGACTAATAAGATTTTCGGGGTGTAAGCTTTTGAGACTCAAAGCTCCCTTTGTCAGATGCTTATACCCCAAAAACCTTCTTGGTCTCTAAGGTGGTGCTGGCCTTGAATCTAGCTGCATATTAATAATACCACTTACCTTAGAGCCAACTGTAAATGGAAGGGAGATCATTCACAGGATCTCTGGCAATCCCTTCCCATGTCAGTCACCTCATGTATCATGCAGTTCTGCAATACTGGGAAGATGCAGGGCAAAGGGAGAATGGGTTGAAATCAGCCTCTTTGCTGTTTACAGAAGAGCTTGTGCAAAAAGAAAGGGACAACTTACAGACATTCCCCTTTCCACTGCAGCCCACTCCCATTTTAATTTTTATTTTATTTATATCCTGCCTTCCCTACACTGCAGGATCGGGGCAGGTTCCATCATACAAAGTCAACAATCACATAAATATGCAATAATAAGCTGCATCACGGACCATTCACACGAACCTCCCAACCTCAGGAGTCATGTGTCAATCAAGTTACAGAGGAGACTGAAGCAGGAAGGAGAGATCGGCAAAAATCTATTCCATGAACTCCATCTCTTCATGGTTGCTTGGATTTCACAGAACAAGGTTTTCCATCACTGAAGTTGCTGGACTCCCTCCTCCGTTCTATTACAGCTCAAAAAGGCCTCCCACAGGCAGCAGCATTTTGGTTGGCATTTTGGGCTGCTGCAGGAGGAGGGAGATGAGAAAATCACTCTCAGTTGATGGAAATCATTCCTTCAAGTGGAAATGTGGTGCAAGATCTAATCCATATTTATTTCCAAAGTAATCCATTATCCCAATGTATTTATAGAAATCCTATAACATAGGGCAGAATTATTGTCATTACCAGAGGAGTGGGCAGAGCATCGGTGGAAAGACCGGGGGTTTGCTTAATACTGCTAGTCTGAGGACGTAATGAGCTGAGTCTAAATTGCTTTAGCTACAGTAGTATACTAGGCCAATTTAGTAGAAATACTAGGAGCAGGAGTCATGCTGGCACAGCAGGAGGAACATAGACTGTGACATCCAAAAGGGGCTTTATTTAACAATCAAGCATAGTGGGAGCCGGCCAACTGCACAGAGGTCTTCCCAATACATGTGGTTTCCATGTTGTTCATACAGGGGCAACATGCTTATTTCCTATACATGTACAGCTTCAACAGGTGCAAACTGACCATTGGGTTTTCAGGGTTCATGCTGAAGCTGTATATGGAAAGAGGAGGAGGAGGAGGAGGAGGAGGAGGAGGAGGAGAAAATCCCTTTCCCTTCCCCTCCTCACAACAGACACCTTGTGAGGTAGGTGGGGCTGAGAGAGCTCTGAGATCACTGCCCTTGAAAGAACAGCTCTGTAAGAAGAAGAAGAGATTGGATTTATACCCCACTCTTCACTACTCAAGGGAGTCTCAGAGCAGCCTACAAACTCCTTTCCCTTCCCCTCCCCACAACAGACACCCTGTGAGGTAGGTGGGGCTGAGAGAGCTCTGCCAGAAACTGCTCTTTTTCAAGAACAGCTGTGCCAGAACTATGGCTTGCCCAAGGTCATCCAGCAGCTGCAAGTGGAGAAGTGGGGAATCAAACCCGGTTCTCCCAGATTAGAGTCCACGCACTTAACCACTACACCAAACTGAGTGACACAAGGTCACACCAGCAGCTGCTTGTGGAGGAGTGGGGAATCAAAACCAGTTCTCCCAGATTAGAGTCCGCACTCCTAACCACTAAACCAAACTACAAATGTATGCATTGCCCTTGTTCACAAGCTACCAACAGCATGCAATTGGTAGGCTCCTGGGATACATGATTGTGAACTCTGAAAAGGGCTCTAATTTTACATACATTCTCTGTCTACTTATCCTCCCATTACTATATATTTTACAATCCACGGTTTATAATTGCCATTTATTTACCAAAGACTGTTGATGGGCTTTCTTTTCAAGCATTTGGGGTAGAAGCACCTTAGAAACCCATCCTAATGAATAGGGGTTCAAAAGCTGCAATACTTAGCGGATTGTACCCCTTGAGTATTTAATGGAACTGAAGTCTTTGAAACAACTGAATTAAATCATTTTTACACTGCATGACCTTATTGTGACCTTACCAAATTAAAGCTTTCTTTCCTGAGCATGTTCCCCTGTGCGCAACAGTGAATGCAAAAATCTGAATAATAAACTTTGTTTCTCCTCTCTCCCTGTTATCTATATGTGCCTTACCCTTGTGTTTAAGTCTAAGCCCTCCAAGAATCATTTGTGAATAGGACACTAATTGCATTATAGCTAATCCATTTAGTCAACAGTTTATTCTCTCACCTCAAAGATGAAACTGGATGTCAATGTTGAAGATAGCACTGACATGAACTTATGTATCGGGCAAGATGACAAATGCCAGTATAATCATTTTTAATCCTTTAAAGCTGTGACTGAGATGTGGCATTTGGTCTGGATTTAAACTTGGTATTGGCTAAGAAAATATTAACTACCACAGCAAGCCATGAGAGTCAGTTCCCTCAGAAGAAATTACAGCTCTCACCGTGTCGACATTATGAAAAAGAATCTTATAGCACTAGATGATAAACAGCCTAATATTGGAGATATACAAACATTTCCAAGTTTTATTTCTTTTTTATATGCACTGATATTTTTGTGAACAGTGTCCATTCTCCTCCTTTTTTCCAGTTGTTTTTGAAATTTGTCTGTATTTTGTATCCCTTTTAGATGGCTTTTGTATCAATTAAAGCCTGGGGTTCTGCCAAAAACTACTGCTGACAGAATTTCTGCCTGTAGCATATGACTTAGAAAAGGAAAAATGTTACAAATTGCAGAAACACATAAACAAACACCCCCCCCCCACACACACACACACACAAATGTTGCTTCTGTGGCAGGAGGCCTCAGGAACAGGGTCAGAGTAAGACATGCTGAGGACTTACTATGTCAAGTTTAGGCTAAATCGCATTATCAAAAATGTTAATTTAGTCTTTTGGTATTTAGTAGAGATGTAAAATTTCCGGAAATTTTGAAGCTCGGAAAAAAACCCTCTTTTTTCCAGTTTTTTTCGGGGGGGAAGGGAATTTTCTGAAAAATTGAAAAAAATGCTATATTAGCATTTCTTTTGTGTTTTCTAGATTGAAAGTCATTCTCTTACTTTAGGAACATAAAATATGACTATGGACATTTTTACTTGGCATGAAATTATCACAACTAGCATATTAAAAATATAGTGTATCCAAACAATTATTACAAACAGAATACCCACCCACATGCAAAAGCAAAACTGAAACCTTTTTCTTTTCTTCTGACAATAGCACCTCCTAAAGGAAGAAATGCATCTTTTTCTTGCATTGGAGAGTTCAGTTTGTAACCTAGGACTTGCTTGTCCTCAGTGAACAGAAATTAGATCAATCTGATACCATAAATGATTTGGAAAATATGTGAACACCTTGTCTTAAAATATTTTATTCATCATGTTAAAATAAAACGTCCCATAATCAATTTTTTCCTTTTCTTTTCTTTTTTCAATTTTTCCAATTTTTCGGGAACAAACAAAAAAGGCTTCAGGGGAAAAAATGGGGGGGAAATGGTTTTTTCCCTATTTTTTCTGGGTTTTTTCCGGGCCTTCACATCTCTAGTACTTAGAGGCCTAAATCCAGCTTTGCCCCAAAACAGCATAAATGGAGAGTCAGAGGTTTGAAGAGGGACAGGGGAAAATGCCTCTCCCCTCCATTCATAAAAAACATTACGTAGGATGCAACTCAGTATGTAAAATGTCTATTGTTATAGTGCAATCCGAAACAGAAACAGGGTTGCCAACCCCCAGGTGGTATCAGAGTGTAGCCATGTTGGTCTGCGGTAGAAGAGCTAGATTTGAGTCCAGTAGCACCTTGGAGGCAGGCAAGATTTTCAGGGTATAAACCCTTGAGAATCAAAGCTCACTTCATCCAGGCAGAGGCTGGTAATCTCGTGGAATTATATCTGCTCTCCAGACTACATAGATTGCTTATTTACTTATCATTTATTTATTTGAAACATTTATTCCACTTCTCCTGGAGAAAATGGCTGCTTTGGAAGGCGAACCGTATAGTGTTATACCCTGCTGAGGTACCTCCCCTCCCTAAACTCCACCCTCCTAGGCTCCACCCTCAAATCTCCAGGTATTTCTGAACCTGAGTTGGCAACCCTAGTCAGAGTTACTCCTTCTAAGATAATTGACTTCAATTGATTTAGCGTGTAACTCTGCTTGGGATTGCCCTGTTAAACATGTAGTGTATAATGCTGGTTTACTGACTTACAATTTTTTTTTGAAAAAAATGATCTTCGTCTTTAAAAGCAGCATAGATAATCTTTAGAACTTTTCTTTCTGGTAGGAACAATATCATCTAAAGTAAGATACAGTGCAATCCTAAACAGGATTACATCCTCGTAAACCCCTGACTTCAATGGACTTGAAGGTCATAGCTCTGCTTAAGATTCCGTTGTATGATTTCTAGCAAGCATTTAAAATTATTCTGATATTGCTGCAGGTTTCAGAAATTGTTCTGGATTAATTAGCATTCTAATAATGTTTGATAAACAACTTATGTGTTCACAGTCCATTTAGGGTTGCCAACCTCCATGTTGGGCCTGATCTCCCAGAATTAGAACTGATCTCCAGGTGATAGAGATCAGTTGCCCTCGAGAAAATGGCTGCTTTGGGGGGTGGCCTCTATGGCATTATACCCCACTGAGGTCCTGCCCTTCTCCAAACCTCTCCTTCCCCTGGCTTCACCTTCCCCCAGGTATTTTCCATCCCAGTTTTGGCAACCTGAAGTCCACTGGATGCTAATAAAAGATCAAGAATTGTTCTTGGAACATTTGTGTCAGGATCTCATTCCCTTCAGAAAATTCCCAGGAATTGGGGAGGGGTGTGTTCAAGTGAATGGGATTTTTGAAAGAGTTACATTTTTAAACTGATCATTTTAACTGAATTCCTGCATAATGCACAATTGCAAGCTATCTTTATCATGTATTAAAAACCCCATCTTGTATATCAGCCTTCATAACTCTGGTATTTGTTGTGTAATTTTGATTTCCATCCATCTTTCTTAAAATTTTTTACTCAAAATGATTTACCGGCATAAAACATCAAAGTCAAAGGGCTTAAAAGGGTGTAACAGTACTCAGGAATTCACTACAAACTTGCTTCAGAAGCCAAAGTAGAATTGAATTTTATGCAATCCACTGCAAAGTACTATGGCACAGAATCCATTCAAGCCTAATAGAACTTGGGCAAGCATCTACTGTTTACATTCCAGTCCTAATTACATTTACTTGGGAGTAAGCCCCAAATGTTAGCCTTCTACTGTAAGCTGACACTGTAGCCTGTTGTATATGGGTAGAAGGTCAGCCTAAAATAGAATACTATTGTACTCAGTCAGGATTCACATGTGGAAGTTCAATCACTGTTTCATGCAAGTCCTACCATTCTTGCATAGCAGAGAAGGATTCACATCCCACATTACAGGACCACCAAGAACCATCATAAACCCAGAGTCAGTGGCCTGTATCCTTCTTGTCTCCACAGCAAAACCAGAGGCCTAAGGAGCCTTTACCCAACTTAAGTGGTTCTTCTGCTGAAGAAAGAACCACAAGTAAGAGGAAGTCTCCTCAGGCTGGAGGAAGGTTTCCAGCTTGGTTGAACAGTAGCTTACAGGCCAATGATTCCTCTGGACCCCACCCTAGGGAACACACGTCTCCTGCTATAGTGCAGATGTTCCCATCCCTACCTCTGGTCCCTTGCTACTGCCTGGTGCAGCAGTGGGAGAAAGTGGGGGGGCTGACACTGCAGAAACACTGCAGTGTCCCTTTTGGTCACATAACTGGAAGTGGTGTCACATGTAGCCACAATGCTCAAGTAAAACCATAGAGTTGGGGGGCTAGAGTATTGCAGCAACACAGTGACATCACTTCCAGTTATGTGACTGGAAGTGACATTACAGCATCACGTGATTGCAGTTGACACTGACCCCCCCCCCCCAACTGCCTGCCCCATCCTTGGTGGTGGAGGTGGAAAGTGCTGTCAGGTTGCAGTTGACATATAGTGACCCTGCAGGGCTCTCAAGGCAAGAGACATTGAGAGGTGTCTGGTTTACCATTGCCTGCTTCTTCATAGGGACCCTGGACTTCCTTGGTGGTCTCCCATCCAAGTTCAAACCAGGGTTAACCCTGCTTAGCTTCCAAGATCTGATCAGATCGGGGTAGCCTGGGCTATCCAGGTCAGGGCACCCCATTCTTACATCACCAAAAGTCATATGAAAACAAATCACATGATTTGCCTCCATGACCAGCCATCATAACAAGAGCCCCCAGAATTTTGGTCCCCTCCACCCCCCAGTAAATCTGACCATCTACCTCTTGTCAAGGATAGGACTGTGTATTGTCAGATACAGGAACAACAGTTAGCAAGTTTTCCCTGGAATTCACTAACCACATGCAGTTCCATTATGACTAACTCCCTCAAAGACTTACAGCCCCATCCTGTGTGTATGTGTTTGGAAATAAGCCCCGCACCATTCAGTACGGCAGCTTTCAAATAAAATGTGCCCAGGATTGCAGCCTTGGTCTCTTTAGAAACAAACCAGCCAGCTGCTTTTCAATCAACTTCAAATGTTACTAAATAATGTGATTAATCCTTTTTCATTAGTAGAAATGCATAGTTTATTAACAACAGACTGTTGTTCTACATGACCTTGAATTAATATTGGGTCTTTTTATTTCTGTAATAAAATGACAAGTATTAAAAAGCTGTGTGAGTAAAACTCTTGACTGCCAAGTCACCCTTAAAAAAAGAAAGTGAATTATGTTCTGTTCAGTTGCCCTTCCTGAATTTAGTGCTCAAGTATTTCCAAGTTCTTAAATCTGTTCTGGAGACATAATAAATACTTGGTCCTCTCTCACAAATTTCCACTAGGAAATTAGTAATTATGTTCTAACATGGCGAGCAGTGTTTATTGCCTTTGCTTGCTGCATAATGCAGTGTACACTGAGCAAATGTTTAGAAATGATTTTTTAAAAGAAAGAATTGGCAGCATCTTAATTTGTTGAAACAGGAGGCAAAAATATAATGACACTGCACGGCTTCCAAACTTTAAGGACAATTTTCGAGGATACAGCTGTGGCATAAATTCTTATTTTGCATTAATATGTAGCGAGAATGAGCATATTGCTTTACTGTTAGGTCCCTATAGCTTTCCTGGATTGCACAAATAGGGCAATCTTGCAAAAGTCTTGCAGGTAATTTCAAATGTAGTATAATGGTTAGTGTGTTGGTCTAGGACCTGGGAGACATAGGTTTCAGATCCCTTCTCTGTCATGAAAACTCATTTGGATCAGGTATACTCTCTCTCTCTTTCTCTCTCTCTCTCCCTCTCTCAGCTTAACCTTACTTCACAGGGTTGTTGTTATGATAAAATGAAGAAGGAGAGAACAACTGTAAAGCACTTTTGTTCCCCATCAGGGAGAAAGGCGAAGTATAAATAATACATTTTTAATCAATTTGTCTGTTCCTATAACTATTTAACACCAACTCTGTTTGCCCAGCAAAAGTATTGTATTTACATACCATAAAAGTAATGGTTTCCCTTGCTCGAAAGCTAGTCAAATCCGACTCTAGGGGGCGGTGCTCATCTCTGTTTCCAAGTAGAAGAGCCAGCACTGACCGAAGACATTTCTGTGGTCACGTGACCGGCATGACCAGGGCTATTTTGGGGCAGGAACGCACAGGAACAGAGTTCCGGCTGGATCCCAAGTTGGCCACGCCCGGCAGGAACTCATTAGCATAATAGGCCACACCCAACAGCAGGAACTCATTAGGATTGGCACATTAGGGGTGTGTGGCCTAACATGCAAATGAGTTCTTGCTACAAAAAAGCTCTGGGTTTTGACAACAAACAAGGTAAACAGAATAACAAGCAAAAAGTGGGTGTAGCTGGATAACCACACTTCTGGTAACATGTGGGTGCGGCCTAATGTGCTAATGAGCTGTGCTATCAGGGGTGTGGCCTAATATGCTAATGAGTTTCTGCTGTTGGGTGTGGCCTATTATGCTAATGAGTTCCTGCTGGGCTTTTTCTACAAAAAGAGCCCTGGCATGACTAAACGCCAAGGTGCACAGAATGCCGTTACCCTCCCACAGAAGTGGTACCTATTAATCTACTTACAATTTCTTGCTTTTGAACTACTAGACTGGCAGGAGCTGGGGCCAGAGACTGAAGCTTACTCCGTCACAGGGCACTAGGGTCTTGAACTGCCGAGCTACAGACCTTCTGGTCTGCAGCTTCAGCATCTTAACCTCTGAGCCACTGCTGCCCCTTATTACATACCATGGCCAGTTGTGGATGCAAGTATTACTTTAAGTGCAGAAGACGTGATCTGGCACGTATCTAAAATGCTTAAGTCTCTTGGAATCAATGCCCTTCAATGGAATTCTGGCCACTATCATCACTGAAAGAGTGCCATAGTCAGTCTAAGGCAATAGGTAGTGGGACCCAAATCTTGAGCTGGATGGAGTGTTCTCCAGTTCAGAATGTCAGTGCTCAGTTGCTGGCCTGGAGCTGGAAAAGCTGAAACATGAAACCCAGCCTGCAGAAGATACTGCTCTGCTAATCCAGCAAAAACAAAAGGCCAGACTCCCTACATATATGGCTGACTGCCAATGGCAGGAACTAATGAAACACATCCATGTTTGCTTGTGTACCTAAAGGGGGCTCTTAAGCCTATGGAGTTTGATGTAGCTTTCTAACTTGGTCGCCCAATTCCCTACCTTATTACAACCCCAGCCCCACATGGCTTTGTCTGTGTGGGTCACATGATTTTCAGCTTGACCTTATTTATTTTGCTGATCAAAGGGGGACCTTTTTCCTTTTCTACCAGCAGAAAAGCAGGCTGATGCATGGTAGCTAGCAGGTCCTATCTACCATAACCCCTAGTCTCTGACCCTCAAGAACCTATCTTAAACCCTGCTATCCTTGACAGTGCTCAGATGACTGGTGATGTCCAGCATGACTTTTGACTTCTTTCCTTTGAACAGCACACACTCCTATCACGATTTTTTTAAAGTTCTCATTAATGAAAGTTGTTTGCTCTGTATTTGAGATAGAATCCGCCCAATAACACTCTCTGATACGTATCAATGAGAAACCTGTTCACAATGATCATCTCTTTTATTTACAATATGCTTATCCTGCCTTTCTTCCAGAGAGCATACTTAATGTGTGCTCCTCTTCCATTTTATAAGTAGATTAGGTTGATGGATGGTAACTTGCACAAGCTTATTGAATGAATTTTGGATTAGATTCTGGGGCTTCACAGTAAGTCCTATTCCAGAACACCACACAGCATTGGGTCTCTAGCCTCACCTAACGACTGAAATTAAAACTTTTGTTATGTTTTTTTAGAGATTTGGCCACACCTCATTAGTAAGTGCTATAAATATTTGTAAAAAATTATAACAGTAGATGGTAGACGTGTTCTAATAGGTTCAATATAGCCATTCCCCATATTTAATGCAATTCTGTGCATGCTTACTCAGAAGTAAGTCCCACTTTATTCTGGGGGAGTGACTCCTAGATAAGTTTGCTTTAACCATGGATGACACTTGGGGGGGCAAAGTGTCCATGTAATGAATATATAAAAGACAGTCTTCTGAACTGCAGTATAAGGATGTGAGAATTCGATACCGCAGTGGGGAGCCATACTTCATTGTGAAAAACAGGCATTTCCAGGAAGGGTATAAAAGTTATTAGTTCAGCTAAAATCAACACTACCCTGTCATCAATATTCATATAATTCAGACAAAACATCTCATACTGTAGCAGCTCATAAATCAAATAGGGGGGAAAAATTGGAGA
>NW_015170920.1:456225-459957 GCF_001447785.1 Gekko japonicus | reverse complement strand
AAGAGGGGACTCCATTCATTCAGCCTAACATCTGCTGTGTCTGAAGCGGAACCACCTGTTAGTTTATTAAATTGTACAATTAATTTGTGTGGAAGGAAGGGAAGACCTTATCTCATCAAAATCTTCCATTTTATCCTCATCATCTAAAAATAAGCCTTTTAAAGGCCGACAATTTATGCAGTCGTGATGGTAGAGTTCTCTTTTATATCTGAAATTATGGAATCCTTCCAGAGGCTCAGTGAAACCTGTTTATTACCCAGCAGAGTGCTTGCGGTCCATTTATTTTGTATTGCAGAAGATGCGTCCTCGGAGTGCCATTCTTATCATCGTAAAGTTGCGGGATTAGTTTGCATGTATCATGTGTTATTTACCTACTTACATGGAGAGCAAGAATTATGTGGCCAAGCCCCAGGGTAGTTCCCTTAGAAATTATTTGTATTTCATTTTCTAGCTCTGCCAGGTTTTTTTTTTCCTTGGAAGCCAACTTTTTCCTACAAAATGCACATTAGAAGTTGTTTCTCAGCCTGAAGGTATCTGAAGTTCCAGGTAATGTTACAAAACAGAAATATGATTTAATTAGCCCCCTCTTCAGTCCTAGTCTGGGCATAGCACCTGCCTGTGAAAGATTTCTATGGGGCTTAATAAACCTCTACTTCTCCCTGTCACACTACCCTTCCGCTGGGTGCATGCGCAAGGGGGTACATTCAGGCTCCTTGTAGGGCTATTGCCAGGAACAGAAATTGCATTCTTACTTCCTTAGGGTTGCCAGCCTCCAGGTGGTGACTGGAGATCTTCCTCTATTACAACTGATCTCCAGGCAACAGAGATCAGTTCACCTAGAAAAAATGGCCACTTTGGAAGTTGGACTCTATGATATTATGCCCCCAACCCCACCCTGCTCAGGCTCCACCCCCAAAATCTGGCAACTCAATAGTTCCTGCATCACCACCCAACCCCCTTTCTATGTGCCTTGCAAGTTACTTGTGCTCTATAGCTGGCTGGATTGATTATGTCTTTAGGACAAATTTCTAAGACCATTTCTTTTCAAAATGGGCAATTGCCCAAACCCAGAAGGCTCTTGGTCTGCCAGAGAAATTCCTGTTTGTTACTTTCTTCCATTCCAACACCTATCTGAACAGCAAAGGTTCAAATGACACTTTTGGAAGCTGAACTTTTAAGAGGGGCACAAATAGAACTGCACATAGTTTGGTGCAAGCCAATTTTTCCCCTCTGTGTTGCCTATCACAAATGTTCAACATTTTTTTCCCGTCCTCAAGATCTTATTTAATGGTCTGTACTACACAATAAATGAAGGAACAGGTTGATGGGCTAACTTGTTCGGTTGACCTTTCTTTGCACCTGTAGCATATCTTCTCTTCCGCATTGTGTCATAAACAATAAGTTGCCATTATATGTTCCTATCAGTGGGGGTCTCTTTGTCACTGCAGGAGGCCCTTCCTCTCACTGGTTTATTGAGTTCTATTCTATGATACCCAAGATCAAGGGTTGGACATTAGGACTGGAGTATCCATGTGGTTGTAACTTGCCTTTAGAAGTTGTTGCTATGGGTGCTATTGTGGATACCTTTACCCCCTCTCGCGATGTATAATCTGTTCTTAGCTTTTTCACAAAGTGAACAATAATGTTAACTCTCTGTGCACCCATTTCCTGCATAGGGCCTTTTTTCCCATACCATTTTTTCAACAATTTAATCCCTTGAATCGTACCATGAAATAAAAGAGTTTCATCATCCAGTCACATTGTCCATCCTTCAGCCATATTTTATTGAGTCAGATTGGTTCTTATATTACTAATTGACTGGTTTTTATATCACCAACATTTTAAGATTTTTCTGCTGCTAAGGAAAATTGTCAAAGACAGGAACAAATGAGTAGGATGGTTTCTGACCAGTAAAACCTCACGTGTGGCTGATTTGGAAGTTCAGTTCCTGAAAATACTGAATATTCTTGCACTCTGATCATGTGCCATGCTCAATATGTCTTAACTGGCCACACGTATTTAGGATGTTTAGAAAACCCAATTGGCTCTTATGGGAAAGATCTATGCCCACTTGTGGGCTATCACCTTGGATTCCCATGGAGCGCATGTTTATGAGCACCATGGAAGAGCTCATCCCCCCCCCTAGGATTGTAAATGTCCAGATGGGGCCTGAAGATCTCCTGCTATTACAACTAATCTCCAGACCATAGGGCCGGCTCACCCAGTAAGTGAACTACGCATTCGGGGGGGCGGAGCGTCGGCTGCAAATGGTGGACGCACCCTAGCCTCTCTCCAGAGCATACCCCTCTCCTCCTCAAAAAACAAAGCCTCCACTTTAATAAAATCGGAGAAAAAGTATGGGAAAGAGCGATGAAAAAAGGCTGAAATCAGAAGAGCAACAACTGAATAAGCTGAAAAGCCTCTTTAGCGCTCCAAACGCCAACGAAAAATCCGGATCGGCTAAAAAGAACGGAGACAAAATGGCGACCGGAGATGCGAATACCGCCACAACAGCACAAACGATAACAAAGGAAGACTTAAAAGAAACTTTAACGCAATTTAAAACAGAGATTCTTGAAAATCTGCACGAAATACTTAAGCCGATGGCGGAGCAACTGGAATCGGTAAAAGCATCTATCCAAAATGCTGTGCAACTAGCTGACACGGCCCTCGAGACTGCCATTACAAATCAAAACGACATTCAAAAACTGCAAAAACATCAAGACTGGTCGAGAGAACGGATACTAATACTCGAACACCGCTCTAGGGAACGATTTCTGAAATTTCGAGGAATCCCGGAGCTTGCAGAAGGGAACGAGCAACTTACGTCCTTCCTTTCCACCTGGCTGGCTAATACTATTCATTTTGAGGACGATATAGCACCAATGCTCATCAGGGCATACAGAATAGGTCCAAAGAATAACGATAAGAGAAAGGGGCCCAGAGACATTGCTGCAGAATTTTTGGACCTGCCAATAAAACAACTTATTCTGCAAGAAGCCAGAAATAAGGGTCCCTTCAAATTTAATACAGAGCTAATCTCTGTGTTCCCAGATATACCACAGGAAGCCCTGCAATTAAGAAGAGACCTCAAACCTATAACGAAATGCCTCCAGGAAGCTCATATAAAATACAAATGGACTGTAACTGGATATCTTCAAGTCCGAATCAAAGGATCTACGTTCCAAGCAGAAGATTTTGAATCCGGCTTGGCTCTACTAGAAGATCTGGGATTGCAGATACCGGAAAACATGGACACTGAGGACTTACAAAAGAAACGCAAGCGGGAAGAAGAAGGCTCACCTTATAAATGGAGTCCTACTCCGACTCGTCGCCGTGTGATATTATAAGTATTTTTCTATTATTATGTTTTCTTATGTGCTAAATGAAGTTAACTATCAAGCTCTACTCGAAGTGGATGGCTGTAATAGCAGCTAATTATACATAACCTTAGAGGAGGGGGGGGGCCGCGTAGGAGAAGGCTAGGAAACCCCTATGGAGACAGTATTTATTTACATCTTATTTTTCGTTGAGAAGCAATTAAACCTTTCGGTAGAGTCTATAAGGCTCTGTGTGAGTAAGTCTCTCACCCGAAGGTTCAGTGAGTTATAAAAAGTACCAAGAAGGAATTGGTTTTTATTTGTTTTATAATTTAGCCAGCTGTAGGCAAGTGAGCTGTGCCAACCAAATAACTACAAGTTTTGTAGAAAATGTTGAGTTTTATTATGTATA